>NC_061108.1:21412711-21430211 GCF_015104395.2 Macrobrachium nipponense | reverse complement strand
GCATAAAGCCAGGAGATGTAAGAAGCTTTGTTTATACAATACATCAAATAATCTAGATAGAATCAGCAAAGGAAATGGAAAACAAATAATGTGGACTGAGTACACGCACAAGGATGACATGCTGCTAGTTTGGAAAAGGAATGATTAGGTTTAGTCTTTCAAAATATATTTAGAAATGATATCCGATACAATTTTTTCTTGAGTTTGAATTTAGTGTGCGAATGAAAAATGCGAATCGAACATTGAGTAGAAGAGGTAGCGCTGGAAGCGAGTGGACTGAAATTACAGAATATTATTTAAATTTATCTCTTCTAAACAGTCTTATTATACGAACATGGCACTGAAACTATTCAATATGAGAGAGAAAAAACTGAGAGTAATATTAGAAGGCAGATGGTATCAGAGTTAGAAATGGTACAATCACGGTCAAGGTGTATACCTAGAACGTGGATACCATAATGGAAATTAACAAGCTTCGTATAGAGTAGGTAATGATGAGTGAGAGAGAGACATGGCTTGGACAAGCCCTTCGCACAGTCATTGAGACTACTAGCCGATAACGTGAGGTGGCCAATAGATAGATGAGTTGGAAGACCCAGACCTACTTGGACGAGATGAGAGGCTTGAGACGTGGAGATATGTAAAGTGAAAGAAAGAGGAAGGAGACGAGTGTTGGAATTTCACAAGGTGTTTTGCATCGTATGACGTTGGAGGTGATGCTGATGTTGACCATGATTTCCATGAGTTCCAACTCGCTAGTTTATTCAAGCCCACGCCTTCGAATTATGGCCTCCTCACATTTTCCTTTATTTGTTGAAAAGCTTAGCTAGGATATTCATGAAACTTCAGTGAAACAAAATTCCGGCATTGCTCATGTTCAAGTGTAGTCATGATTGTTAATGTTATCGAATTAACATACTGATGGTGTCATCTTACGTCACGAACTTCAAGAAATGTACGAAACTTCAAGGAATGTCATTTTTCCTTAAGTGAAGTCCAAATCAATAAAATTCACGATCTGTTCAGTAATCCGACTGTTGTTAAAAATAAAAATCTTTGTTGACAAAATCAGAGTACAAAGTGTTAGTGCAATTTTGCATGAGTGGTGGTCATCTTAATTAGAATAAAGTTTTAGAATGTTGTTATATCGACCGTCAAGAGATTAAATCGTATTCCGATTTAGCGCAAAGTGCTGTCGCCATGATTGCTTTCCAGTTGCTGTCCTCAGCATTACGGGTGTCAGGCTGTTACCGTTGCTGTCAGTATTCTCAGCAGTTGCTTTGTGCAATATTGCCTTTAACCGGTTCACTCATTGAAAGGTGTTTGCCAAAAACCACATTGAAAAAAATGAGCTGCTGACAGGTCTACGCATTTTTCCATACCTATTTTGAAATAAATAAATAAATAAATAAATGAAATATTTTTTCAGTTGAATAATTTCTGAACAATGTGTCCCTGGCTGAATTATTTTTGCTGTGTTTATGCAGAAAGATCGGTATTGTTCTCTCATCACAATTCGCAAAAAAAGACAAAACCGTTTATTTACAATGCTGGAAGTCATCCCAAAAGAATCGCGGAAAGGTTTTCTGTTGTTCTCTATGGCTTCTGTCAGTTCTGGATGTTTTGCCAGCTTTTATTTGATCTATATTGAGTGCAGAAACATACAGCTTTATGCATTACCCTAAAAAAACCATACTGGGTGCTCGAAATCGAATTCTCACATTGTAAGAATACCTGACGTAGGAACTTGAATGAATGTGATTCTCTTCTTGTAGTATCCCATAGTAATATTTTCAAAGTTGGAAATATTTGATTTTATTATCCCTTAGTAATATTTTCAAATTTGGAAATATGCGATTTTAATATCCCTTAGTAATATTTTCAAAGTTGGAATATGTGATATTAGTATCCCTTAGAAATATTTTCGAAGTTGGAAATATGTGATATTATTATCCCTTAGTAATATTTTCAAAGTTGGAAATATGTGATAGTAATATCCCTTAGAAATATTTTCAAAGTTGGAAATATGTGAATTAGTATCCCTTAGAAATATTTTCAAAGTTGGAAATATTTGATTTTAGTATCCCTTAGAAATATTTTCAAAGTTGGAATTATGTGATATTAGCATCCCTTAGAAATATTTTCAAAGTTGGAAATATGCGATTTTAGTATCGCTTAGTAATATTTTCAAAGTTGGAAATATGTTGATGTTAGTATTTCTTAGTAATAATTTTCAAAGTGGAATATGTGATATTAGTATCCCTTAGAAATATTTTCAAAGTTGGAAATATGTGATATTAGTATCCCTTAGAAATATTTTCAAAGTTGGAAATATGCGATTTTAGTATCTCTTAGTAATATTTTCAAAGTTGGAAATATGTGATTTTAGTATCTCTTAGTAATATTTTCAAAGTTGGAAATATGTGATATTAGTATCCTTTAGAAATATTTCAAAAGTTGGAAATATGTGATATTAGTATCCCTTAGAAATATTTTCAAAGCTGGAAAAATATGTGATATTAATATCCCTTAGAAATATTTCAAAGTTGGAAATATGTGATATTAGTATCCCTTGGTAATATTTTCAAAATTGGAAATATGTGATATTTGTATCCCTTAGAAATATTTTCAAAGTTGGAAATATATGATTTTTAGTATCTCTTAGTAATATTTTCAAAGTTGGAAATATGTGATATTAGTATCTCTTAGAAATATTTTCAAAGTTGGAAATATGCGATTTTATTATCGCTTAGTAATATTTTCCAAGTTGGAAATATGAGATATTAGTATCTCTTAGTAATATTTTCAAAGTTGGAAATATGTGATATTAGTATCCCTTAGTAATATTTTCAAAGTTGGAAATATGTGATATTAGTATCCCTTAGAAATATTTTCAAAGTTGGAAATATGCGATTTTAGTATCACTTAGTAATATTTTCAAAGTGGGAAATATGTGATTTTAGTATCTCTTAGTAATATTTTCAAAGTTGGAAATATGTGATATTAGTATCCCTTAGAAATATTTTCAAAGTTGGAAATATGTGATATTATTATCCCTTAGAAATATTTTCAAAGTTGGAAATATGTGATATTAGTATCCCTTAGAAATATTTTCAAAGTTGGAAATATGTGATATTAGTATCCCTTAGTAATATTTTCAAAGTTGGAAATATGTGATATTAGTATCCCTTAGAAATATTTTCAAAGTTGGAAATATGTGATATTAGTATCCCTTAGAAATATTTTTCAAAGCGGGAAATATGTGATATTAGTATCCCTTAGAAATATTTTCAAAGTTGGAAATATGTGATATTAGTATCCCTTAGTAATATTTTCAAAGTTGGAAATATGTGATATTAGTATCCCTTAGAAATATTTTCAAAGTTGGAAATATGTGATATTAGTATCCCTTAGTAATATTTTCAAAGTTGGAAATATGTGATATTAGTATCCCTTAGAAATATTTTCAAAGTTGGAAATATGTGATATTAGTATCCCTTAGAAATATTTCAAAGTTGGAAATATGCGATTTTAGTATCCCTTAGCAATATTTTCAAAGTTGGAGATATGTGATTTTAGCTTGGAGGAATAAATAGTGTCACAAAACTTAGTCATCGCAAGGTCGTGCACCGACGGTCGACCAGGGGTTCAGTTGCCAGTCCCAATATGGCGGCCAGCGACCTGAGTGGTTTCACTTATCCTGCAGCGAGGCGTCTCCTAATCATTATTCTTCCAAGGATTTTAGTATCCTTTAGTTACATTTTCAAAGTTGGAATTATATGAATTGAGCTCTGAAGTGGCTACATCATTCCTGTAATCATCCTTCAAGTCCAACATGATTCATAAAAAGGGGTTTCACCTTCCACGACATTATGGAAAGTGTAGAAATTGTGTTTGAATCATGCCAACGAAATAATGACCAGTTTCAAAATCGCAATTATTTTAGCTTCCCAATATGACTTTTTATTTTTAATTTGGACGTTTTACCTTAAACAGAGAAAATAGAATGACTGAGTGACGACTCCAAAGATCAGTAAAAAGTAAAATGTTTCAGGATATTGAGAGTTGCGATGTATACAGTTTTTGTTATAGTAACCACTGTTGCGAAGTTAGTGTGATCTCTCTCTTGTATCATGTCCTCTGATTTCATTTCTAAGATTAATTTTTTGGTTTTAAATCATGGTAATTAATACAGTTTGGGACACAAATCAAATTTAACTTACAAATCTTTGAAATGATTCAACTTTCCCACTTCAAGAAACTTAGTGAAAAGAGTTAATTTTTCAACTAGGAGTGAGGATTTGAAGGAAATTCCAATACCCTGTGTGATGGAGGAATGTGCTTTAAGTAATGTAATGTTTCACGTGTGATATTATAACTACATTTTCCCGATGATCAAAGTGTCATAAATGGATGTGTTTGATTAATCAACTTCAAGAGAATATGCGCTTAAGTTTCTTCGGGGCAAGCAAGTTTTCTGTACAGGGTATAATGCTGTATGTACCGCGGCCCATGAAACTTCAGCCACGGTCCCCCGCGGTGACTTGTCCTATAGTGTTGCCAGACGGTCATGGCTAACTTTAACCGTAAATAAAATACAAACTACTGAAGCAAGAGGACTGCAATTTGGTAGGTTTGGAGATTGAGGGGTGGATGACCAACATAACAATTTACAGCCCTTTAGCCTTGTTAGTTTTTAAGATATGAGAGCGGACAGGTAAAAAGTGCGGACGGACGGACAAAGCCATCTCGGTGGTTTTCTTGTGTAGAAAGCTAAAATTAAAATGCAAAGGCTGTGAGTTGAGTCCAAAATCCTTTGAATCCAAACATCAGAGGTCTCGACATCCATTAGAATCACCCCTTTCATGTCAGTTTTGCTACGGTTAGAGGCATAAGAAAAATGTTTAGAACGCCGAAGTGTTCATTCAAACATCAAATATTGTATATGCTCCAGTAAACACCAAAGAAATAATATCTAAATTAATTTCTCTACTATTGTCTAAATATTCATGCAGACAGACCTCTTGATTTAAAAAAAAAATGTGTCACCAGGCTTTTCAACCTTTTAGCTAAAAGTTTTAATCTAGGGTTTTACTGACTTATCCCTCCCAGTCAACGGACTAACGGTGCTGAAATAGAATATCGCGGGAAAAAAACTCACAAAAATTGTGGCGGTGGCGGAAATCCTCTTCCATACTAGACTGTGACTTTTATCTCTCATGGAGAGAGAGAGAGAGAGAGAGAGAGAGAGAGAGAGAGACGAGAGAGAGAGAGACGAGAGAGAGAGAGAGATAAATATTCTGTAGTAGAAATAATCCGTCCTTCTTCGTAGGATGAATGATTTAGTCATGAAATTTTTCATTGGGATTTTTTCAACACATGCGGTATATATTTCTCTCCAAATTCACATTGTTCTTAAAGCCTCGACGGGGAAAAAAAAAAAACAAAAAAAAAAAAAAAAAAAAAAAAAAAAAAAAAAAAAAAAAAAAAAAAAAAAAAAAAAAAAAAAAAAAAAAAAAAAAAAAAAAAAAAAAAAAAAAAAAAAAAAAAAAAAAAAAAAAAAAAAAAAAAAAAAAAAAAAAAAAAAAAAAAAAATATGGGATAAAAAAAAACGTCCCAAGGACGTTTACACTTGGCTTCTGATTGTTTTTTCCAATGAAATTAAACTCATAAAAAGGGGTTGTCGTGGGAATGTTAAAAAGCTTTTTTCATTTATTTTTTTATGTCCCGTCATCCAAGAAGAAATCTTTTTTAGCAGGATTTCCGGTTTTCGTCTGTTTTAAGAATTAATAAAGTATTGGGACGTGCTCTTATAAGTGTAAGACACTCCAGGAACATCTTTTCATTTGTAATTCACTGAGAAAAAAAGAAAATATGACCAGATGTCTCAGTTGAAGGGCCAACCTTTCTGGTTATAAACCCTCATTTATACTACTTGGGTGACAGTCAGATTCTGATTTAGTATCAAAAGCTCAAAGGCGTTGTTAGCTGCGAATCATGGATGAGTCCCGTGTGCCCAAAACGGCCCAAAATATGAGCCTCTTCATTCACCTACAGAGAAAGCTCATCAGCAGTTCAGGTATTTGCTCTTCCTTTTGGGTCTCCTGGTGTTTGGATTCATCTGCTCTTCCGGGTTCTGGAAACAAATTGTCACCTTCCTGTGACTCCTGATGATTTCATTTCATCAGGCGAAATTCTTCAATCGATAAAGCGACCACTCATATTCGAATATTGATCTTTAGAAGTGGGTTATGGGGCAGAAGAAGCAAGAAGAAGAAAAAAAAAAAGCGATATTTTTCTCAGGCCGTGTGTTTGATGTTCTCTTATGGTAATTGCTGATAATTACGGAAAATCGTCTAAGAGTAAAAGAATATTTACAACGCTACTGCATTGTGTTGAATTGGGACTCGTTTGAGGTCAATAAAGGATGGCAAATGTGTACATTACATTTTTGTACCAAATGCAAGATTTAAATGCTTGAATATTCTGTTCAAAAGCCTATTGTCTGTTTTGTTGGTGTAATTGTTCCTCTTTGTTGTGATGTCTAAATGATGTATATCTCGCTTCTCTCTCGGTTAAGGAAATAGTCGCCGAATCTCTCCGGGGACGTCTGCCTCTGCTAATAATCTTGTTACAAGTTGACAAGTTACGTTCTGATCGCTGCCTTCATCTTTATTCAGTGGAGAATTTAGACTTTTACCTCTGGGAACTTGTGTTGTTCATCCTCAAACTAACACACACACACACACACACACCATAAATGTGTGCGTGTTGTTTTGTGTTTATAAAAATGTGTATGTGTGTGCTGTTTTGTATGTGATTAAATGTCAGTTTCTTTATCAGCCTTAATATGATTAAACATATTTATAGGTTACTCTCAACGGCAGTCACAAAACCTAAATTCCCCTTTAGCGTTGACAGTTAGCAATAGATGTTGAGAGGGTTTGAGTCAACTGCGGCAATATCTCCCGGATGAGTGATGCTTACTCCATTTACGATTCCTAGGCGAGATTATTGTTGTAGTTGATAATGCACGAAATTAGTTACCTGTGAAATGTTGTAGGGTAATCGGCAAGTCATTCTTGCTAAACATAGTTGATGCAAAACTTACACCTAGAAAATAAGAGAGAGAGAGAGAACGAGAGAGAGAGAGAGAGAGAGAGAGAGAGAGAGAGAACAGTTACATATGAAACATTTTAGCCTGACAAAAAAAATCTCTTGAGGGTTTTGATAATGCATAAGGAAAGAGCCATTTGCACATGAACTAGGACAGATCAGTAAGAGAAAGATGGGGTGAACGAGACAGCAAGTACTTCATGAACGAGACAGCAAGTACTTCATGAACGAGACAGCAATTACTTCATGAACGAGACAGCAAGTACTCGATACAGAGTGTACCGCTTAGTAGGGCCTTGCGTAAAACTTTCTAAAAGCTAATCAGATAATGGCTGCTAAGGAATAATTGAGACATACGTTCTCCTCTACTATCTCCCTTGCCTGTTGCATTCGTTATAGAAGTGTTATATTGATTTTTTTTTATTCGTGCATTATTTTTTTTTTTTTGTTTTTTATCTCGTAGGCAATGCCTGATCATTGACATCTCTTTCTTCGCCTTCAGTACACGGAGTTTTAAGCAGCCGACCAAGGTTTTTCTTTCACTGTGAAAATCGGCCCCCATCTCTGTGCACGATCGGAAGCCGAGGTCGCGCTCTGCTGTGCCATGAAGTGTATCCCTTTGTGCTGTTCCTTCCATTTTTACATATGCAGTATTTTACAGCAGTAGCTCACAGTTTATTGTTTCTGGTCATATTTTCATCGATGGTGCTTTGTTAAGTTTTTGTTTTGCAAATTTCAGTATGTTCAGGAAATGTTCGTACTTTTTTTGTTATAAACAGTCCTACCTCACAATGGTGATGTCTGTAATTTTCGTCATTATTGGTCACATTTTCGGCAGTTTTCTAAGAAATTTGACTCCAAGCTAATCATTTATATACATGATTATCTGAACCCAAGGAAAGACGCATTTTTGGGGCATAAGGTAAAAGAATTTTGGAAATCGAATACTAATATATCTAAAAACCATATTTTAAACAATTTTAATTTTCCACTTTTCTCAAGTTTCCATTCGTATGTCACCAACAAGGCTTTGGTACTCTTCCAAAATGGCTGATTTTGTGACACGAAAATTCTAATTTCGTATGTTTGTAGAAAGGATATAGCAAAGTGACGGTTATCTTGCTAATCAGTGAAGAAAGTCAAACCCATTCAGTGAGTTGAAAGTAACGTTAGATTGCTTTGACAAATATCATAAAACATAAAGATACAATATGGAAAGTGACATGTGCCTTTGATGGCTAAGGCTGACTTTCGCGAGGAATTTCACAGAAGATTTAAAACTTTTCTAACTGGAACAGTGACCTGTGGAACGACTGGAACTTTATTATTATTATTATTATTATTATTATTATTATTATTATTATTATTATTATTATTATTATTATATTATTATTTAAACATGTGGATGTAGTACATGCCCTGATAATATACGACCTGTTTAGGGCTTCAGATTCAGATGATAATGTTGAGGGTTAGAACCTCACAAGTTTCAATTTGCTTGGTTAGTCTTCGTTACTTGAATGTGAAGTTCCTCGCTGGACGAGTGGTTTACGTACTCTCCTACAGATTCGGTAGTCCCGAGTTCGATTCCTCACACTGCCAACTTGGAATCAGTGGAATTTGTTCAGGTGATTAGTTTCTGGTGATTAGAAATTCATTTCTCGATGTAATGTGGTTAGGATCCACAATAAGCTGTAGGTCCCGCTGCTAGGAACCTGTTGGTACCTGGACACCTAAAAATATCTAATTCTTCGGGCCAGCCCTAGAGAGCTGTTCAGCAGTTCAGTGGTCTGGTTTAAACTAAGATATACTTGACTTTTTTACTTGAATGTAGAACCGTCAAGCTCCTTTTATGCATTTCCGGAACTACTCTTTTTCAAGTCTTTCATTAGTAAAGTTGTGAAGTCCATCTTAATTCACTTTTGATAGAGGACCAGGCTTGGTTCTGCACAGCTTGGTCCATTGCGGCCTCTACACAAACACTCACACACACACACACACGTGCGGCCGCCCGCGAAACATAAGGTCATTAAAAAGAGATTCATATCTGCATAGAGTAGCACCTTCCTAATTGTCGCGGATCAGCCTTTGTTTGAAGCGGTTTCTCAGTCGATTTATCGAGAGGACATCGAAGGCCACGTTAATCAGCCATCGGCGGTCTGTTGAGTACGGATGCTTCATTACTGAGGGAATTACATCTCGTGCTTTTGTGGCCGCTTGATCATCCTTTTATACGTTTGTTTTGAGAGAGAGAGAGAGAGAGAGATTTGACGAAGTCTTTGAGAATGTGTAAACAGGAAACCTGCAATAAAGCCTTCCTAGCAAGTCGTCTGTTCGAGAGAGGAATTGCCGACGCCAGCCAACCACAGGAAGATGGAAGACGGTTTATCAAACAATTGTGTCTTTCATACCACCTGTCTCAGCCATAACTGAAATGAATACCACATTAATCCATAAAACGCCCTCAGTTTTCATCTGCTTTTGGCAGTCATTGTAAAATGTAGGATTGATTACTTTCCTTCAAATATAAGAAAAAAACATTCTGGGAAATGGCTACAGTCGTACAAATTCGTATAGAATGAATTGCCCTCGGTGACATTTGCTGCTTAATTTGGTTTTATTTTTATTTTTTATGTTTTGAACTTTAAAAATATGCGGGCTGTTCATTTGACTTCGATGCTTCAGATCATAGGAAAAGTGGCTGAAATGAGGCCACTGTTTATGAGAAGACTGCTTTTGTAGTGACGTTGTTATCATCTGATTTTTTTCTTATGACTACACCAGTTTCTTGAACAAAAAGCGGAATGGTTTTCCCTCCTGTAAACCTTAATTATAAGCAACTGGATGTTTCGTTTTATCGAGAATTGTCTATGGATGGTTTCTCCCCGGTGAGCAAGTTCCGCGTCGAACGAGTGGATTTCGCTCTCGGCTATCAATCCGGTGACCTGAAGTCGATCCTCGGCTCCGGCCAACGCAGAACCAGAGGAATTCATTTCTGGTGATAGAAATTCATTTCTCGATATAATGTGGTTCGGATCCCACACTAAACTGTAGGTCCCATTGCTAGGTGACCAATTGGTTTCTAGACACGTAATAATATCTCATCCTTCGGGAGCACCTCAGTGGCGTGATCGTATGGTCTTGGGCCTGTCACCTCAGTAGCCGAGAGTTCGATTCTCGGGCATTCCACTGAGGGGTTAGAGATGTGTTTCTGGTGATTGAAGTTCACTCTCGACGTTGTTCGGAAGTCACGTAAAGCCGTTGGTCCTGTTGCTGAATAACCAATGGTTCCTTGCAACGTTAAAACACCATACAAACAAACAAGCAATCTAATCCTTAGGGCCAGCGCTAGGAGAGCTGTTAATCAGCTCAGTGGTCTGGTAAAACTAAGATATACTTAACTTTTTTTTTTTTCTTTTTTTTTTCCCCGGTGAGGTGTGGCGCGCGCGTGCGCTCTCACTACCCACGACAGTCTCTAACAACTAGGTACGCAATCCACCGCTCAGGTCAACAGAAGCACATACTACTTTATTTTTGAGGATTCGTTCCCCTCCGCGCTCCACTCCGAGAATCGAATGCGGGTGCATCGGTTGTGGTGAGAACGCGTTTACCAAATCGCCGAGAATAAAGGGGGGGTGGGGGGGTGGGGGGGGGGTGGGTGCGGGAAGGGATAGAGATGGAAAGAAAGAAAGAAAGAGGACGAAGAATCGAGAACTGGTGATATTTTAGGAGAACATTGCAATATAATATGAACAAAGCCTTTATCTCGAGTCACGTAGTCAGGAGCGAGAGGGACCACCAGGCCACAGGGAGATAAGAGATACGAAAGCAATATTTCAGACAATTGTGTCTTTCTGCTTCCTGTCAGAAACATAACCGAGAAAGAATAATACCAAGAAATGTGACTATATAACAATTTTAACAATTTTTCGTTACCTGCTCTTACTTTCTGTCTTTCTTTTTTTCGCCCACAGTTGAAGACAATGAAGAGAAAACTTATCAGAAAGACGTTTGGGAATCTGTTGGTGGAAAGGACTTTTTTTTCATTAACCTCAAATTAGCTTAGAAAGGGGGACAATAGAAGAACTTACAGTATGTTGTGTAACTTGGCAAAAAACAGTGAGTTGATATTCTTTATAAAAATTGAGAAGATAATTGTGTAAAATTGGTGGCTGGTAACCGAGTAAAATAAAATGTTGGAGCCTGAAAGCAAGGAGTTTATATTGCTTGTCTTTTCGTGGAACATTAATACATTTCTTAATCTATTAAAAATCTTTCAGAAAAAAGCCGAACTGATAAACAATTTTCTTGGAAGAATCTCCAAGTCTAGAAACGGGAATTTCATGAGCTCTTAATTCACTAGTTTTTAAAATACTGGTCAATTTTTTCGCCCTTGATGCTAGAAACGTTATTAGTTTTGCATCTTCAGTTAGCATTTTCGATAATGTTGTGAAAGTAAATTTGTTCCTTCCACAGATTGTTCCTATGTGAAGATATTTTTATTTAATGAGAGATCTCTCTAATGCAGAGATTCGTATTTGCTCTCTTGTCTAGGGAAGAAGCTGGTGATGGCGTAGCACTTCGAAGGGAATCATTTCCTATGAACGACAGCCGGTTTAATGTTGCTGGACTGATGTTTACCTTTTCTACACTTAACCTCAAGGTCACTGGTTCAGTTGAATAACAGTCCCCTTGTCATACCGAAGGGACGCCTTGATTTAAAATTATGTGGTCATTTTACCGGGTTTTTCGAACAAATGACATACTGATAACGATGTATACCCATGACGAGCTGCAAGACTTAATCGGAAAAGTAAAGATTGTACATACTACATGACCAGGACAAATTGCTCGAGAAGCAGTGTAAATTATATATTGGAAGTTTTCATATCCTGTGCAAACATGAAAGTGATAGAGATAATGATGAGGTGGAAGAGTATACTGTTTAACTTATAAATAAAAAATGTGCAAACTTTTGTAGAAGAACGAATACTTACAGTCCATAAAGAGCAGTAAACAGATTCCATAATCATTACAGCCTTCGCAATCGGATCTCAAATCTAGAAAATGTAAGAACACTATGGCTAGAGCTTTTTCCATTCAAAACAAAGGTGAGAGAAGCTGAAAGGAATGTCAAGATGTTTGTGTTTCTCATTTCTTAATATCAAATGTGTTGCGGACTACTAAAAGGTCAGGATATAAACAAAGAACTGAAATTGCAGTTTAAGCTTCAGGGGCTTCATATATTGGATGAACAAAAGGAGGTGGAAAGAATTTCTCTCTCTCTCTCTCTCTCTTTCTCTCTCTCTCGCTCTCTTCTCTCTCTATCTCTCGCTCTCATGAACATTTTGAAGGGTTCAGTTCTTAAGCCATTTCATCTTGGGCGAAATGTTTTTTGGCATTTCGAAACTTGGTCTGGAAAGTGACGTAGCCCAGACTTCCTGTCATTGTGCCGTTTTTCCCATTCTGTAACAAAGCCAGATTGAGGCTGTTAGACCCTCATGCCCGAGGGGTGGGGGGAGGGGGTGTGGTTGGCGTTAGAGTCCTCAAGAAGCTGTTTTCCTTGAGAGCGGATGAAGAGAATTGACAGATGTGGCGGATTTCTCTATCAGGGATAAACGATAGGATTTTTGCTCTTTTGCGCTGAAGGGGAAGTTTTGTTCCTGGTTGTTGGGGGGAACCAACCCCCAACCTTTTGGCATTGAAACCTGCTCAATTCTTTTCCGGTCCTTTTGTCAGTTGTTCACAAATCTGTGAATCCAACATGACGAGACGAAGGCATCATGCTCTAACGGAGTGAATTGGTGGCGGATGTCCTCTGAAAGATGATGTCTAATCTTCTGCAGATTCGATGAAAATGATGTCAGGAATAATTTTGAATGCGCCGGGTTAGAAAACCACTCGGTGATAAATATTGTATGTTTTTCTGTTGCTTTTATGTTCAGGATCATGACTCCATTGATACAAATTAGATGAATTTTCAGGATTTGCTTCTTACGTATACCTTAGACGGTTAGTACCGTCTTGTAAGCATTACTTAAGATTCTTTACAGCGTGTCTTATGTTCCTTTTACTGTACCTCCTTTCATATTCTCTTTCTTCCATCTTACTTTCCACCCTTTCCTAACAAGTGAATTTATAGTGCAACTGCTCGGAGGTTTTCCTCCTGTTATACCTTTCAAACCTTGTGCTGAATGACCTCATAGCTTCCAGTGCTTTGCCTTTGGCCTAAATTCTCTATTCAATTCACCTACTTCTTACATATTACATTTAAATTTCGAACTCTGTTTTTTCAGAATCATAGTTGGTTGGATTTTGAGTTGTTGTTTGTAGTAACAAAACTGTGTCCATTCAGTAAGGGATTTGGCCGATGGTAGTAGGTTAGTTTTGAAATGAAAGACGCAAGTTAATTGTGGTGATCTGACGTAAGATATGGTTTTTAAAATGAGACGTCGATAGATTAAATCACGTTGGTTTTTACTGAATAAATAAAGAGGGATTAAAGAATTTCACGCAAAGATCACCATGAAAAGTTTCTTTGTAAAAACGAATAATAAGAAAAGAAAATTCTATATTTCGACGAAGTCCTGAAATCCTTTGAACGTTGCGAATTGTATAATAGGATGTAACAGAGGGCTGAAAAGAAAAAAAGAAGAAAAAAAAAAAAAAAAACAACGGAACTCGATTATCCCGTCATAAGCGAATTCTGGATGAAGAGCAGGTAATCCCGTTCACAAAACGTTGAACGCTGGTAATCTTGTCATGGTGCCATGTTTTTATTGCGTCAACACTTTTCTGTAACTTGTAATCGTATATTTTGAAGTTTTCTGTTTCGTAAGTGTCCTTTATTAGCGCTTGTTTCAATACATTTGCTGAATTGAAACAAGGGAATTTTAGTTGCAATATTCAGTGGCAAGAAATAAGTGGATGATTCAGAAATAAGACAATCACAGGCCACAGGAAATTAGGCTATAGAGCTTAAATCTAGGTTATCTGTAATTTATGATTTTATGAATTCCCTTCTAGATGTGGTGAATGTGATTTTTTTTTTTTTTTTTTTCTTTTTTTTGTCTCTTGACAGAATAAAAGTCCCTGTAGCTTCTCTCTGGTGGTTGAAACAAGCCTGACTTTACAGGCAGGAAGTTCAGAGGTCTGGGAGAAGGCATAAAAGGCAGAGAATGCAACAGGTTATATAAGGATGAAAATAAAATTATTATAAAGTCAAGTCTTACCTAGTCTCGCCAGCAACAAGATAATGGGAAAGGCTGCGTTACTTTGGAGATTAGACAAAGTGAACGTCTTTCATTTGTTGTCAAAGTTGTAAACGAACTTCCCTTAATTAATAACAGAATCTTTTTCTGTCCTAAGTGAGTATCGGTCCCTTGTTCTTGTTTGACAGACCTTGTCCCCTTGTTGGGTTAGAGCCGACAGTGCGCTTTCAGGTGGTCGCTCACTGCACTGTAGGTTTTAATGATAGGATGTTTGCAGCTTTCCCTCGGCCCCTAGTGACACCCCAACTTCACTAACTATTACTTCTATTATTGCTGTGTTGTGTCCTTGTATTTCAACTCCTTTATTTTTTGGATCTCTTGGCCTTTGTGTCCAGCCGCTCAAACTCCATCTTTCCTTCTTGAGCGCTAAATGGCCGAAAGTGCCTCAGTGCTGATGTTGGCAGCCTCAAACTAAATTAAGAGCTCAACAGTCTCACTTAACTCATGGAAGAGCAACAGAATGTTAAATAAAATCACTGTATATTTTATTCCTCACTATACTGAACATTTACTATTAAAAGTGAACGTAATAAAAGTCGAAGGATGGTAATTAGGTTCAGAATCTGTGACTAAGGTGCTGTGTTTGGCATAATTGAATAGGGGTTATTGGTGAGAGAGGCCTCCTGATCGGGGTGCTTTAGCACGAATATTTATTACCGTAGGATATCGTTGTTACACAGAAAAAGTATGTAGGTAGGTGCTTATTGCCTTTTTATCTTTTAGAGACAACTTTTTACTATTTGACCATACTGTATGGTCATATTCTTTAGATGTAATAATTTCGTTGTATGAATTCTTCTCTATAGGCAGTTATCGTAGGACAGTGATAACAAGATGAGAGAAATAAAAGGAAAACTGAGAAATGAATTTAAGGTCTTTGTGGTCAGTATTTATTCGTCAGCGGTCTTTTGGTTCCAAGCGTATAATAATAATAATAATAATAATAATAACAATAATAATAATAATAATATGCTGGAAGTAAACCCTCTTTAAAACATGTTTTTTATTAAAAGTAATTGCTGCCTCAGCTGCATTAATTTTATACAGGTTCTTCTCTATTCTTCTAATTATTGCTCTCTCATTGTTGCTTAAACTGGTTGAGCAACGCACCGAAGGTTGACATATCTCAATTAGGTAGAACGATTGGATTTTATTGGTAAAAATTTCAGTTGGGGTAGTAAAATGTTCGGGTATATCCCGTAGAGTTTATTACAGATAGAATTGATATTAAATTCTATTTCTTTTCTATTCTTTCTATTCCTTTCCGGACGTTTCGTCTGAATAAACCTCAGACATCCTCTTGGGCGGAGGTGGGTGAAGGACTGAAGTGAGAAGGTGAGTCCAGCTGCTTAAATTGCGGTGGCGCAGCGGGGGGCATATATAATAATAATAATAATAATAATAATAATAATAATAATAATAATAATAATAATAATAATTTTGGCACCGTGGCAGAGTGGGTTATGGTCGTCAATGGACTGGTTAAGCAACATTTGGGCTGGTCATTCGTTGATGGGTGACCGCTCTCCTCGGTGTTGATTCCTTGGTAAAGGATCTTTACCATAATTTCCTCAGTCTACTCAGCTGTAAATGAGTACCTATCAATGATGGGGTAGGGTCCAGCTATGGGTTAAATAGCATAACTCAGCAATGATGTTAAAAAATAAAGGAATAAACGACAACGACGTAAATGGAAACTCTGGCAACAGAGGAGCTTCGTCCGGCAGCCAGGTATTCAGCCCAATTGAAGGGGAAGACGGTCAGGTACTTGGAGGTCGTCATCCAGCAACTAACCACCACAACGACAGTAACCAAAAGCCTGAGATTAGAGCTACAGAAGCAAACCAAAGGAAGAAATGGACAAGTGAAGAAAATAAGGAAATATGGAGAAGCTATATCAGAAGCAACCCGACGGAGAGATGATATAGAAGAAGGTTGGTCAACATCTGGAATGAGAGGAATAACACCCCCCAAACAGAGCAGGGCTGGTAGACCAAGTAAGGAACATAAAGAAAAAGTACTGGCTCTCCCCAACAAAAAGAGAAGACTTGGAAAGGGAAATGTCACACGACAACGAATTACACGAAGACGAACTGAGAGACGATGCCACAGAAGATGACAGGGATGATGAGGTATCAAACAACGACACACGAAGAAACACCGACAAAGTAACAGAGAGGCCGGAATGGGTAGAAAAGATTAGACAATGGATGGAGCCAGATACAGAGAGAACAAGATCCCCTCCATGAAAGCCTACAACACCAAGAAAATTAAGGCAGAAAACAAGTGAGGTCAATGAAATAATGGGCATAATACACACCACCAGTATCACAGAAACAAATAACTTAGGATATGCAAGGGCAAGATTAGTAGCAAAACTGATGGGGATTCGAACACCAACACCACCAGCACAACCAACCCAAAAGAAACCAAAACAGCAACCTCCTTGGAAAAGGCACCTGGAAAGCAAATCATGGTGATGATATCGGACTTGAGTAAACTGAAAGAGATGACAGAACAAAGGCTAAGAAGCAAGAAAACAAGGGAGGAAACTGAACGAGAAATACAAAATACAAGAGAGGGGACTAAAACAAACACAATAGAAGATATAAAACAGAGGTTTAAGGCCAAAGCACATAAGATCCAACGGTACATGAACAGGACTAAGGGATACCAACAGAACAAACTATTCGGAACCAACCAGAAAAGACTATACAGCCAACTAAGAGGGGAAGACAACCACCAAGAAATTACTGAAGCCGAACAATGTAAGAGACTCTGGGAAAACATATGGAGCAATCCGGTATCACAAAACAAACATGTAACATGGCTCCAGGAAGTCAAGGAAGAAGAAACAGGGAGAATAAAACAAAGATTCACAGACATCAAGACAGACACAGTCAGACACCAACTAAAGAAAACGCCAAACTGGAAAGCCCCAGGTCAACCCACCCACCGATGAAGTCCATGGATACTGGCTCAAAAACAAAAACTTCAAGGCCCTACACCCACGAATAGCAGAACAACTCCAGCATTGTATCTCAAATCACCATGCACCCAAATGGATGACCACAGGAAGAACATCCTTAGTACAAAAAGACAAGCATAAGGGA
>NC_061108.1:21402711-21407711 GCF_015104395.2 Macrobrachium nipponense | reverse complement strand
CAATTGGAAATTATTAAATGTAATAACGTCTCTCATTGAGAAGAGACGTTGGTCGTTTGAATAAGAGTTTTGATTCCGAACTGGAAGAAAACGACCTCATCTTATTAGAAACGAGCTGGAATACCTAAGAGTATGAATTTTTAGAACAAGGAGTAATGTGTACCTTTATATTTTTACTTTACTCAAAGGTTTTTAACGATTCATCTCACTGTTGCCTTTTTCAGCATATTAAGTTGTTTTCAGGCTAACTAATCTCTCTTTTTTTTGGTAGAGAATAAACCTTGTGCAATTGGCTTCAATACTATTTTGTCAGTTGTGTTGGTTTACTCAGGTTTTTTTTTTTTTTTTAGTAGTGTTAGTAGTCTTGTCATGTTCTCCACTCGAGTAATAAAGTTATTTTTTGGCTTCACAATTACTCCTTTTCTTCTTCTTCTTCTTCTTCTTCTTCTTCTTTCTCCGTCCTGTGACGTTCGCCATCTCTCACAAGTTGAACGATATTTTGGCTGTATTATCCAGGCTTTATTGAAGGACACATTCTGGTGATAGAACATTTGCTTCTTCATTTTCGCTGCCTCGGTGAAATCATACTTATATTGCTTATCTTGCATTGTATTGCATTCTGTATAATATTCTTTCCATATTGCTATTTGTCATTAGTTTCTGTAGTGTTTTTATCATTAGGTACCTTGTGATATCCAAGTATTTTCTGAGGACTGCATTCCAGTAAGGCCTTGCATTGTTTCTGCCAGTGACATTTATTTGAAAGTGACGAGACATCTCATGGTTCCTTGACTGCATGTATGAAAATTCAGTTAATATGCTTGCTTATGTTTATATATATATATATATATATATATATATATATATAGATATATATATATATTATATATATCTTAATATATATGTATATATATGTATATATATATACGTGAATATATATATATATATATATATATATATATATATATATATATATATATATATATATATATATATATATACATATCATATATAGATATATATATATATATAATAATAATATATATATATATATATTATATATATATACATATACATATATATATATATATATATATATATCTAACTATACTATATATATATATATATATATATATACATATATATGTGTGTGTGTGTGTGTGTGTGTGTGTGTGTGTGTGTGTGTGTGTGTAATACATTCATATATGTGTATGTATGTATGTATTATATGCGAAGACCGTGCTTGCGTGGTGAATCGAAAGTAGAAGCACAACAATACTGAGTGCCAAATTCGTCTTTTAAGCCTGTAGACTGCTTTCATATACTTGCAGAGAAAGTTCATTAACTAACTCTTGAATATATTTTTCTTTGAGCCATTCACCATTCTCTCTCTCTCTTCGCTCTCTCTCTCTCTCTCTACTCTCTCTCTCAGAATGTGAACTAATAGCGGTAGAATTTGAATCTGAAAAATTAATGAACATAGTAATATATAGACCTCCTAATACTAAAGAGTTTGACTTAATAATAGAAAAATTGGATGATATATGTAGAAATCACAAGGACTGGACTATTCTCCTATCTGGAGACTTCAACTTTCCTTTCATAGAATGGAAAGAACGAATAGGAGATTGTGGTTGTACTTATACATATAAAAAAGAGAGTAATAGTAGTGTAGAAGATAAGAGGCAATTCGAAAAGCTATTAGATAAATGCTGCTAGAATACAACATTCAACAAATAAATCACCTGCCAACAAGAAGGAAAATACTTTAGACTAGTATTTTGTGAACGAGATGAATTATGTTAAAGAAATAATAGTTTATAATGCGAGTATTTCAGACCATAATGTCATAGAATTAACAGTTCATTCCAAAGCAAGTGAAAACAGAGATAAGCAAGAAATGAAAAAGTGGGAAGGATATGGAAAATACAACTTCTACAGTAAAATTATAAAATGGTCAGAAATAAATGAAGAATTAAACAAAGATTGTGATATCATTTTCGTAAGTGATGACATAAGGGTAAATACGGAGATATTATATAAAATATTAGAGAAAATAGTGGATAAATATATACCGAAGAAGAAAAGTAAACATCATTCATGCATACCAGAGACAGAAGGATCTTGTTCCAGAAAATCAGAAAGTGGAAAAAAAGGTCTTGCAAAAGAAAAATGCATGGAAAGTTATAAAACTAAAAAGTAAGATAGAAAATGCAGAACAAAAGATTATACAATCAAAAGAAAATGAAAAACGGGACTTGGAAGAAAAAACCCTATTAAATATCAAGCAAAACCCCAAACTATTATACTCATATGCGCAAGAAGATGAATAAAAGAAGAATAGAAATAGGCCCTCTGAGAATTGAAGGGAGATTAACGAACGAAAAAAGGAAAGGAATTTGCAAATACTGGCAGAACGATATAAGAGAGAATTCACCCTAGAATAGATAATGAAGATAATGCTATAGAAGTAAGGGACGAAAATAGTGAATATTTAGCTGACATAGAAATTAATGAAGCTGATATTGTTGCAGGCAATTAATGAAATTAAAAATGGAGCTGTTTTCTGCAGGGCTGATGGAGTCCCTGCTATTTTGTTAAAGAAAGTAGTTCATTCTATCGCAAAGCCACTTGCCAACTATTATTAGACAAAGTGTAGATACAGGCAAGATTTATGATGAGCACAAAATTAGCATATATCACCCCTACTTTCAAAAGTGGTCAAGACTAGGACAAGTCAATTATAGGCCTGTGAGTCTAACATCACATATTATGAAAGTGTATGAAAGGGTAATGAACAAAAAATATTATGAAACATTAAATAAAAAATATTTGTTTTTTAATATAGGACAACACGGTTTCGTACCCGGAAAAAGTACACAAACCCAACTGTTAGTCCACCGTGAGAACATATTCAAAAATATGAAAAGCGGAAATGAAACAGATGTGGTTTATCTAGACTTTGCAAAAGCTTTTGACAAGGTAGACCATAATATATTAGCGAAGAAATTTAGAAAACACAATATCGTGGATAAAGTAGGAAGATGGTTAAAAGAATTTTTACACAACAGAAAACAGATAGTAATTGCAAACGATGAGAAATCGGATGAAACCAAGGTAATATCCGGTGTGGCCACAAGGTACGGTGTTAGCTGCAATACTGTTTGTTATTATGATTGAAGACATAGACAGTAATGTTAAGGATTCGTTAGTTGAGTAGTTTCGCTGATGACACAAGAATAAGTAGAGAAATTACTTGTGATGAAGATAGGAACGCTACTACAAAGAGACCTTAACAAAGTATATGATTGGGCAGAGGTAAATAGGATGGTATTTAACTCTGATAAATTTGAATCAATAAATTATGGAGACAGAGAAGGAAAGCTATATGCACATAGGGGACCTAATAATGAGACAATCACAAATAAGGAAGCAGTTAAAGACCTTGGTGTGATGATGAATAGAACATGTTATGCAATGATCAAATAGCAATTCTTTTGGCAAAATGTAAAGCAAAAATGGGAATGTTTGTTACGGCACTTCAAAACAATAAAAGCTGAACACATAATTATGCTTTATAAAGCATATGTTCGTAGTCCTCTTGAATATTGCAATATGATATGGTAACCCACACTATCAAAAAGGATATTTGCACAAATACGAGAGGCTGTATACAAAGGTCCTTTACAGCTAGAATAGAAGAAGTTCAAGGCACCTCGACTACTGGGAAAGACTACAATCCTTAAAATTATATAGTCTAGAAAGGAGAAGAGAACGCTACATGATAATTCAGCATGGAAACAGATAGAAGAATAACAGAAAATATCATGGAACTAAAAATATCAGAAAGAGCAAGCAGAGGTAGATTTATAGTGCCCAAAAACTATACCAGGAAAAATAAGGAAAGCACACAGGACATTAATCCACTACGCACCAGCATCGATAATGCAGCGTCTATTCAATGCGTTGCCATCTCATCTGAGGAATATATCAGGAGTGAACGTAGATGTGTTTAAGAATAAGCTCGACAAATATCTAAACTGATCCCCAGACCATCAAAGGATTGGAAGATGCAAAATATACCGGAAGATGTACTAGCAACTCTCTGGTAGACATTAGAGGTGCCTCACACTGAGGGACCTGGGGCAACCCGAACGAACTGTAAGGTCTGTAAGGTAAGGTAAGGTTTCCCCCCCTCTCTCTCTCTCTCTCAGTCTTCCTATATATTAAGTCCTTTCAGTTCTGTTGCCTCTTCTATTCATCTATCCAGCTTATTGGGGGCGGGGGTTTGAGTCACAGACGCCTTTTGCAGCCCAATAATCCTCCAGTCTCTCAACATAACCAAAGTATCTTCAAATATTGTTACATTTCTCTTGTACACTGACATCATAACAGTCTTTCATTCTTTCACTTCTCACTTTTCATATAATTCATTGCAACAGCTTGAATCCTCGTTCTTATGCTTTAATACTATGATGGAGACTTAGCTCAATAATTCCTTTGTGCATTTAGGCTTTCACTTTTACAGAAAATTACTTTGGCTTCCAAATCTTTAGTGATCGCACCAACTCTAACTTCTCGTCTCTGAACTTTGCATCGTTCGTTACATTTACTCCCGACTGCATCTACATTTACTTTCATCATTCTCATTTGATAATTACTCTCGGAAATGATCTTCAGTCACTGCAGACTCTTGATGTTAAAAAAATCACCCTCCCCAGTTTTTACCCTCTTCCCCATCCTACAACTTTTGTTAATTCCACTTTCATCTGGTATTACTTCACCCATAAAATATTACACAGCATTGGAGTCGTACACTTTTTCATATTTCCATTCCACTGTTACACTAGCTATTCTCCGCGAGCAGAAAATTAAAGATTTTAGGTAGCTGTCATTGCAATATCAACTGTATGTGTGTTTGTGCATATATATGTATATATATGTTTATATATACTAAAATGTGTATATATATATATATATATATATACATATATATATAT
>NC_061108.1:21395211-21397711 GCF_015104395.2 Macrobrachium nipponense | reverse complement strand
AGTAGTTAGGACACAAGATAGTTAGCAAGTACTCGTTACCTTTCCGAGTTTTAGGCCATAGGTCCTTCACAGTCAATAATATTTTTATTTTCTCAAAATGTTGTTTTGGTACAGAGATGGGCGCAAAGGTGCACGAATAATACTCTCGTTGGGCCTACCTGTGACCTGGCATTGATGACAGGACATTATGTACTCCTTAATATCTTTCTTTATACCTGGCCAGAAGAAGTCCTGTGAAACTCTGTGATAGGTTTTATTAACTCCTAGATGGGATTCAGAGGTGTGAGCCAAATCTAGAAGTGGTGGTACAAGGGTTGCTGGTAAGACAAGCTGGTGACAGTCATGCCACGTGGAAGTTACTGGTGCTTTGGAAGATCTAAAATGCCTGAAGAGTAAGCCGTGATCAGTATAAAAATAAGGAGTCTTGGGGTTATCTGATGGATTTTCTACTCTTTTCCAGTATGTCGTAAGGCTAGGATCATTACTCTGCAACTGCTGAAACTTTACTTTGCTTAAATTTACTAATTCCAAAGCCTTCTCTACTTTAGATGTTTCAAGAGTTTTATTTTTTCTTGGAACTTTTGATACAGATTGAACAATTTTATTTTCATTACTTTAAGTTCTTTTGTTCAGAATGACATCTGGATCTGTTACTACTAAATTCAAAGCATTGGCCCTGCAAGGTCATTACCAATCAGTACCTTCCTGTATTGATGGATGTGGCAAGGGGTTTATTAGACACAGCAACAGAAAGCTTTACCTGTGTAGTAGGGGCACTGAAGTGTTACCTCAGCCAAGGGTAGAGTCTTGGTCGATGTCAAGTCCGTTACAGCAACATATTCTTGCTTCATTGTCAGCTCCTGTGGTGGTAGGTTGATAATAGTTTGAGACGATCCTGTATCACGAAGACAAACTACAGGTTTGCCCATTTACTGAACCTTGGCATGTGTAAGGTTGAAGGAATCTAAATCCGGAGTAGGGACTGTCACATGCATCGTTTTCTTGGAATCCTGTTTTTTACCATGACTTATGTTCTTTGACTTCAGACTTTCTACACTGAGGATCTGGCACTTTTCAATGGGATGTCCTACCTGCTTACAGTAAGTACAAAATCTGTCTGAAAAAAAGGTAGTTTTATTATGGGCAGGTTTATACGATTTATGGCGCAGAAAATAGTCATCTGCCAGACTAGCTGCTTTCATGAGATCAGTTTTCCTCCTTATCTAAAATATAGTTAGCAATGTTAAATGGCACTTTTCTAAGAAACTCTTCCATGATTACCAGGACTGTTTAAGTGACTCAAATTCTTTAATTCCAGCTTTGTCCAATCCACTTTTGAAATTGTCTAACTTTAGTATCACAAAATTCCACAAATGTCTGGGTTGGGAGATTTCTGTGAATTGCGGAAACTTTGACGATATCCTTCTATTGTTGGATTGAATAAGCGTCTAGAATAGCTTTCTTAAGGATCTGATAATCCTTAACAGTAATCATTTGCGAGGAAACATAAGCTGCCTTACCTTTGAAACCGTTTCTAATGAGGCATTACCCAAGTGTTCTGCGGCCACTCGAGCGAGGTAGCTGTATCCTCGAAAGTGTCGAAGAATACTTCGGGTTCTTTTTCATCAATGTAGGAATGAGCTTTTTTGCTTTGTTGAAGTCGAACTTTTCAGGAAGATTGCGTTCTTCTTCCTTGGTTTTAAGTTGTATGTTAGCAGTTTCTCTTGTTTTCGACAATTCTATTTCCGCTAATTTCTTTGGAGTTCTACTTCCTGTAATGCAGCTTCTCGTCTTCTTTCATCTTTTCTTATTTCCCTTTCTTCTTCTTCTCGTGCATTGAGTATCTTCATTTTTTCCAATTCCAATTGTAGTTTCATCTTGGTTACTTCTGGATCTTCTTTACTGGTAGCAACCGCACCGGTCAGGTAACGTACTTCTTCTACTTCTTCGTCGCTCTCTTTAACTACATTCTTTGCAATTAGAAATTGGAGGATGTCGCTTATCAATCTAGCTTTGACATAGGAGGACTCTGAAGGTATTTGCCATTTCTGGGTGATAGTCAAGAGTTCCGCTTTCTTTGCAAGATGTAATCTTGGTAGTTCATCTTTAGGATTAAGCAAGAATTGCTCTAAATTGAACATGCTTAGCAAAGAATTAAGTTAGGATGGCACACAAAATCGTGAAACTTATTTAAAAATAAGCTAGTTACCTTTACAAAAATAATTGCTATTTAACAAGTCTTAAGCAACTGCTGATAATAACCAAGTTCAATTTCGAAGGACTGAATTATAGTTTAAACCAGATGAGAGCATTACTGATAATTCAAAAGTTTAAATAAAAATTTAACGACTTATCAATATTGACAAGTGATAAAGAGAATCCCGCAATTAAGAGGAATAAGATTGCGATATCGGTCCGAACATGTTAATGCGCGCAAAACGAACCAAAATCAAGTAATGAAATGACCAACGGAATGTCTTAACTAAGGAATGAACTAGTT
>NC_061108.1:21370211-21390211 GCF_015104395.2 Macrobrachium nipponense | reverse complement strand
AAGTAAAATATGAAGGATTTTTTTTTTAGATTCCCATTACAACTAGTTCAGGAGCTTTAGGTCAAAATATGGGTAATGAAGGAAAAAATATGTATAGAGCAGATATTTGCTCTATCAGTTTTTGAGGAGATGAAGAATAACACACTAAAAGTCACTAAGAATCTCCCTTGAGCATTTTGAGAAATTTTTCTGATATACCCCATATTATTTTGCTCATTTTCTAAACTGGAACCAAGGAGTGAGACTGGTCTTGTATGATAGAGCTTGACTCTATGAAAAATTATGCCCTCAAAAGCCTATTTTGATTTGTTTTGCTCGGGCTCTCATAATTACTAATAGGACCCTTGATACTAATATTACTGATATTGAGGGATATCAGAAAATCTTAATTTTCCAAACTGCTCCAGGGGGATTCTTGGTGACTTTTACTGTGTTATTCTACATCTCTTCAGGAACTGATAGAGCAAATTTCAGCTCCGTAGGTTTTTTTTAAAATCTAATTCTCCTGGACTAAACAGTTAAAATAGTTGAAAATATATATGTCCTAGGTTTCTCCAGATATGTCCAGAAAGCCAAAGGTGCCAAAGAGGAGAGATTATTCGAATGCGACCGAATGATGAATGCAGGTGTGTTCACATATGATGAAGAGATGACTAAAAGATTATCAAATCACATCCTCTAAGATGAATTATGGCCTGTCAACAAAATCTACTCGACAATTAGCTTACGAAATGGCAATTATAAATGGTAAAACTTTTCCACAATCATGGAAGGTACTAAAAATGGCTGTGAAAGACTGGCTCTATGGATTTATGAAAAGACACCGTGATCTTAGTATTAGAAAACCAGAAGCCTGTAGCCTTTCAAGATCAACTTCTTTCAACAAACATAATATTGATAACTTTTTTGCAAAGCTTAGAGAAGTACATGGTAGATATGAATGTTTTGCAGATGGTTCTAGAGTTTACAATTTGGACGAAACTACTACATCTACAGTCCAGAAACCACAAAAGTTCCTCGCCACAAAGGAAAGGTTCAGGCAATTTAATCAAACAACAAGCAGTGAAAAGGGCGCACATGTTACAACATGCTGCATTATTAATGCATTAGGTACTAGCATCCCTCCTGCCATGGTGTTTTCTCGCACACACTTCAAATTTTCACATGATCAGTGAAGCTTCCCCTGGCAATCTTGGTTTAGCAAACCTAACAGATTGGATGACAAAGGAGCTCTTTGTACAAGTAATACAAACATTTTTATAAAACACACTTGTTCATCAAAGGAAAACCCAACTTTTGTATATGATAATCACGATTCACATCTATCCATTCAAGTGCTAGACTTAGCAAAAGAGTATGGGATTACAATTCTCACTCTTCATCCACATTGTAGTCATAAACTGCAACCTCTTGATGTGGGAGTTTACTCATCATTTAAAGCTCATTACTACTCTGCCATGGAGTTACGCCTTTTACAAAAGCCTGGTGATCCAGTCCACTATTTGCGATGCGGCTGGAATAGTCAACATTACTCACCAACGATTCATGACTCCCTCAAACATTTTATCAGGATTCAAGAAATGTGGAATATTTCCACTTGATGGGAATATATTTTACTGAACATGATTTTGCTGCTAGCTCTATCACAGACAGGCCTACCAAAGGGAATGAGGTAACTGATACAACACTTGAATTAAATGAAGGAGCTGGCCCATCTGCAGAATCGTTACCTTCAGAAGCATTCTTAAGCCCCCAGTTATTTCGAGGATATCCAAAAGCTGATCCACGAAAAGACGAGGAAGTAAGAAAGGTCGAAGTATGATTGCCACAGACACCCCATAAAAAAAGAACACTACTACAAACCAAGAGACAGAAAAAACCTTCCCAGAACAAGATTTTTTTAGAACCAGCTACTTCATCCACTGATCAGGCAACCTATTCTTTCTGATCATTCATCTGATGACGTATCCTGAGGAGGAGAGTATGATAATTGATCCCTGTGCTTTCGAAGTGCTAGAAAAAAAAAAAAAAAAAAAAAAAACAAAGGGAACCAAATTAGGTGACTTTGTATTAGTTGAATTTTGCACTTCACCGAAGTACTATATTGGAATGTTAATTTTAAATAAAGATCTTAAAAGATCTTACTGTAGATTTTGAGGTCTCTTACTTGAAAAGAAAAGAAAAAAAACTCACAGTTTACGTATCAATCAAGTGCTTCATATAGCTTCTCTGACTATTAAAGACAAAGTTTGTATTGCCTGAACCACAATCAAGTGGCAAAACAAAGAGGCGAAGCTCATACCTATATTTTGATGTTAATTTTTGATCTAATATATACGTCCCACTGTGCCCTATGGTCTGTCCCACTGTGCCCAGCTATGGGCACTGTGGGGACAATTTGAAAAGTTTTTATTTTGTATTTTTCTACCCATGAAAGAAGGTTAATCATAGGGGGATAGACTCTTTACAGTTTGAAGTATATAGATAGATGCAGATTATGCAAAAGTCTCATTAAAATATTATTGAAAATAAATTTTTGGCAATTAATTTAATTTTTTTCGTCCCAATGTGCTCCACTTTCCCTATAAATGTCCTTCGTCTCTCCTTGGTTAATCCAGTACTTGGGTTAATCCAGTGCTTGGGTTAATCCAGTGGCTTTTGGGTAATCCAGTGCTTGGGTTAATCCAGTGCTTGGGTTAATCCAGGACAGTTGCTTCTCTTCTGAAGACAACCAATGATGGTTTTGCTTTTCTGATTCTTTGTTTGTTGTTTGCTGTTTGTTTGTCTTTTGGTAAAACCAAAAGGAAAACAAACAAGCAGCCAAAGTAACTCTTGCTTTCCCTCGTGTAAGTAATTTGCTTCAGAAAGCCTTAAAGTAAATGCGAGAGATCTTGCATATATACTATTGCTACAGGAGTGCAGACGAATCACTCTCTTCACAAATGTTTCCAAATGCTCTTGTTAGCTCGACAAAGAATCATGTCTAGCATAGTGTTGATATTTTTAGTAAGAGGTTTCCTTAATGATGTGACTGACTGTCAGGGTGATTATCATTACGGGGCCCCTATTGTCCCTTTCTTTTGGCATTCACATTGTACACACTTAATTGTGATTTGTCACCAGTTGAGGTTCATTAGCGTCTCTCTGGTTTTGTTTTGAGGAGGACGGTAGAAAGATGTTACCTTTATGGATAGCTTTTTTAATTGCGTGGTCAGGGTACTTTAAAGATGACAGCTACTTATGGATTAGTTCAATCACCTTTTCCAGGAAATCCAGGGAGTAAATCCGTAAGCTTCACAAGAAGAATAATTTACTGGCTACGCCAATCTTGATAGAAATATTAAGATAACTAAATAGTGAAAATGTTGGTTTTCTGTGTATGGTAGATTTGTGTCTGTCGTTGAAATTATCCCATCTATTATCCCAAAATGGTAGGATATCATCTACATATCTCGTCCACAACACGCCTTTAGGTTTTTATTGCATTTATTATTAAAGTTTCAAAATATTCCGTATACAGGACTTAAAGGGTTGCCCATAATGCACCCAAATTTTGTTTATAGTAATGGCTCCCCGAATGAAGAGACGTTATTTGATATACATAATTCAACAAACTATATTATTTTACTAGGGCTATTGGAAACTTATCTGAATAGAAGGCTAATTTTTCTCTCAAAATCTGTAGAAACGTTCCTGTACTGGTACTTGTGTGAATAGGAATCTACATCTTAAGTTTAAAGTTTTTATGCTGTGAAGTGGTATACCTATGTGCTTCTTTGATTTTGTGACAGAAATCCTCAGAATGTTTTATGTGACTCGAAGGAAATGTGCCCAAGAAAGGGGAAAGTAGTCCGGCTAAAACACTTAGAAATTTTATAATTGAAAGCTCTGACATTTGAGATAATAGGTCTAAATGGAAGATTTATGAGTTTTGGACAAAAAGGGCCATAAAAGTAAGGAAGTTTGGTTTAATGACTTTAATTTTCTCCAGAAGGTCAATGCTCTATATAATTATGTAGAAACGTTTGTAAGGGATTTTTTCGTCAATTTGTCATAAATGTGTGTCACTAAGGAGTTGATTGATTTTGTCGAGGTAAAAGTCTTTGTCCACGATCACGATTTTTCAGTCTTTGTCGGATCTATACAATACAACATCTAATTTTTGTAGCAAGCAGATGCCTTTCATAAATCTATTCGGGTTACGGGATTCTTACTAAGGTCAGCTAATGCATTTAGTAAAATGCCTTTTAACATATCTCTTCTTGGCTGTAATTTTTCTCATCTCATGACTTTGTCAAAAGCAAAAGATGGCGTTAGATAAATCTAAAACTGAAATATAGTATTCAGTTTCTACGATTTGGCGTTTTTTGATGGGCTCCTTTTATTAGATGGAACTCTGTTTCAACGAAAAGATTTCACAGTCATATATATATATATATATATATATATATATATATATATATATATATATATATATATATATATATATATATATATATATATATGTATATATATATATATCTGTGTGTGTGTGTAAGTATGCATGTATGCTTTAAGCTACCAAATGTCCTTTAATATCCAATTCGCTCTACCTCGGAATTAATCTTCATTATGTTAACCGAAGGCGTCACTGAATTCATAATTTCTCCTCAGTACGCTGGTTCGAAACCACGAGATGACGAAGTTATTATTAAATAAAAAATTCCCCTTCGGTTAACATATATGAAAATACATTAATTCCGAGGTATATAGACACGGTGATGTGATGAAAATTCATATTAATATATTATATTCTATATATATATATTATATATTATATATATATATACTATTTTATAATATATATATAATATATATATATATATATTAGTAATCTGTAATGGCAGGAATGCAAATGATAAATCTACAATCATGAATGGTTCCATCAAGTTTTCTTTCTCTTGCTGATAGACAAGACATTATTAGATATTTGTTTTGATATTAGTCAGGTAGGAGAGCGTAAACTCGTCAATTACGTATATTTGTCCATACATATTTTTTGAGGCAGTGGATGATACCTGTCTAATCTGAGCTCCCTCGAAGATCCTTGGCATAATTAAATTTCTCAAAGTCGCCGAATTTAGTGACGTAGGAGACCGTGACGTCACTTGGTTCACTCTGTGAGTTAACAAAGAAACAAAAACATGAGGGAAGGTCACAAGGGGCTCTTTTGTTAGGCGTCAATCCGTTGCACAATAACAGCCAGGAGATCCTTTTGTTCTTCGTTTTATAGTTAAAAAATGAGGAAATGAACGGATGCCTTTCTCCATTTAAGGGAATTCAAAGCCTTTTTACTCCTATGAACTCTCCCACTGTTCCTTGCCACGAGGACGCTCATTTGGCGGTCGATCATACTCTACCTGGTCTTTTCGCCTCGGCTGATTGTAGTTTCTTTAGGAGGTTTGGAAAGGAGGACATTTTCTTGCTCAGCGATGAAGTTTGTATCTATATAAGATGTGTTTTGATACAACTGTCGTGCCTCATGATACATATCCAGAAAGTTCACCTGGTAATGGGTATAGATTTTTGCTCATAAGAAATCGTTTGGTTTATGTACCGCATTCATAATCACTTTTGTCTGCTTTTTCCTTTTGCTTTGCTTTGTTTTGCTTTCAATAAGATACTAACTTGGTTCTTTTTATTTAACATTTGTTTTCTTTTAGATTTAGCAAGTAGCTTGCTTCTTTCTCTATAGATTTAGCAAGTAGCTTGTTTTCGTTCCCTATGTTCTATCGTTTCTCATGTCAAATAAATACACATTGGCATGTCCACTTTACTCCTGCTGTTACTTTTATATTGAAATTTTAAAAATTCGAATGTTTCAAATTTCTCATAAATCCTGGTAAAATTCTCACTTTGCCATTAACACTTACAAAGGCTCACGCATCGAGCCTCACAAATTATTAAAACAGACACGATTCTCCTATAAAAGTGTGTTTTCGTTCAACCGATTGGGTGGTTTTGCAAAACCAGTAATATGTTAATCTGCGGTACGAGTTTTGTCTTGTGATAACAGGTCACCTAATCGTTATGGTTAATTGTAGTCTTCACTTATCGAAATGTCTTGAGTAAAATGTAAAACTTTCATTCAGCTTTAATATTAGCAAAGAGATCTATTCTTGTAATAATAATCAAGTGTTCTGTTTTGTATTTGCACATTTCAATGCATAACAATGAAAAAAATTAAAGTTCCTATTGAGAAACATTTTTCGAACTTTAAAATGTTAAATGCAATCATAAATAAAGTTTTGATTCCTTTGCAGATATGTTTTTCTTTTTGAATTCAGAAAACTCTTATTTAACGTATCCAGAGACAATTCTCAGGTTAAGAAAATGATTGAGCTATGAAAGTTTACAGATTACTGAATACCTTCATGTTCAAACACGTTGAATCCCCTGACTGTTACAAGCCCAAAAAAAAAAAAAAAAAAAAAAAACGTTTATGCTGAAAGCCAGTGAAGGTTGAAATATACCGGCCCACATTTAAACGATATTTTGATGGATATCAGGTTTCCTGTTTAAATTAGGGGATGTAGTACTATACTTCAACTGAAATCATATCTCGATATAATGTGGTTCTGATCCCACGATAAGCTGTAGGTCCCGTTGTTAGGTAACAATTGGTTGCTAGCCACGTAAAATATCTAATCCTTCGGCCAGCCCTAGAGAGCTGTTATCAGCTCAGTGGTCTTGTAAACTAAGATATACATATCATAACATAGGACCATCTGCATCATTTGCTGTCATTTCATTGGCTAGAAAATTTGGTGTTTCAACTGAAGTTGAAAGGATCGCGTTGAAAAGCATCAAGAATAATCAGCTGGGTTTTTACTAAACACAATGACAAGATTGATTTAAACAGTCACTATCAATTGCGTTTTATAACACTCCTTCTTCGGATGCGTGACAGTTACTCATCCTTTAAATTTTATCATTTGTTCTGTCGTCTTATTTTTGAGGAATCTCAGGATCCTTGGTGGAATTATGCGGTGTATCGAGTACTTGCTATAGTAGATTCACATCACCGTGCATTTGATGTCTAGACCAGTCCCTTACTACGCTCTTGATTGGCTGTTGATAAGCCAATCACAGGGCTTATTATCACTGTCTCGTGGAGATGGTAGCAGTGTCAGTGGCGTGTCATTTCTTGTCATAGGTAAAGTGCAGTTATAATTGTCACAGTGACACATATTCAAGAGGGAGCCTGCTTCCTTATTATTATTATTATTATTATTATTATATTATTATTTTATTATTATTATTATTATTATTATTATTGCTTTGATTATGCTTGCGTCGTTCAGACCGTTGTGTCGTGAAATATTTTAGACAGAATTACGTAGAGAACAAAGCATTGGCACAATGGGAATCATCGTAGATTCAATTTTGTGATGTGAATAAAGAGTATTTGGCTAAAAATATTAATCTGTAACACTACTGGAATGGGGGAGGAATGCAAGGAGTCGTGGAGTGGATGTTAGGGAAATTTCAAGCACAAACATCTAGTGGGAAGTAAATTTGAAAGGTCAAAATCCCCGTCTCGGTTCGTTGTCCTTCGTGTGAAAGTTTTTGATTTGTACATCTTCGCTTATAATTCCGGGTGTTCCTCCAGTATTCGTTAATTTATTGGATAGTTGTCTTTATTGCGTATTACTGCAATGGGCCGAAAGAAATTGTTTTAACATTGGATTTATTGTCATGTTTACTTGCTGAAGTTGGAAGTATAGAGGTTTCAGCTTTTCTATTCCAGAAAATCACGACTAATGAGTTACAGTCCTCTTCTTTTTATTTGTAGTCGTATTTTGTGTTTTGTGTCAAATTGATTGAAAATATTGAAAAAAAAGGTGGAAAACACGAGAATTCAAGCGTTTTTCTTTCTCAGAACCATCTCCAGGAATAACGATTTAGATTCCATTCTGGAGTTTCAGTAGTGACTGATGCATATAATAAAATGCGAGCTGCAGAATCCAGCAAAAATATGATTACAGTATTTGGATTTTATCTACGAATAATATTTCTTGGTGGGGGGGGGGGTCATTATTTTTATGATATATACAGTCTCTTGTTTATTTTTTTTACGGTCATCCCACCTGGTTTGTACTAAACAGGCCGCAAAGGTTGACACATACCGGGTTATACCCCGTTGAGAGTTAGTGCCGTCAGTGCACCTCACGCGGTGCATTGTAGGCATTACCTAAGGTTCTTTGCAGCGTCCCCTCCTTCGGCCCCTAGCTGCAACTACTTTCATTCCTTTTACTGTACCTCCTTTCATACACTGTTTCTTCCATCTTACTTTCCACCCTCTTACAATTGATTCGTAGTGCAACTGCGAGGCTTTCCTCCTGTGACACCTTTCAGACCTTTTCACCGTCTGTCAATTTCCGTTTCAGCGCTGAATGGCCTTAGTTGTCCCAGTGCTTGGCATCATGCCTAAAACCTATAAATCAATCAATCATACCGGGTTATGAAAACTTTGGGAGGTCTCTATCTAGGAAAGATCCCAATATTTTATATTACTCCTTGCCTTGTTCTCCCCCCTCCCCTCCAAAGAGAGTGAGAGAGAAATGAAATAATGTAGAAGAGGCAGCGTTTATATATTTTGCTTCGATGTGGCTGCTTAATTAATATTCATGAGAATGAAATGAATCGTTCGGATATTCATTTTCGAAAAAAAAAGAAAAGATGGGGAATACTAATCATATTCATTCCGGCAGTGTCCTCTCTCGTTTTATGAAAGTGGAGTGAACTGTCAGTGATACGAAGGTTAAACACGGCAGCGTCTGCTTATGGTTAGCCAATAAATCTTGATGTATATAAAGCGATTGCATCATGTGAGATGTCATTGGATTTTGAGAGATGATTCTTGAAAATTTATTCTAAATTTTTGGTATCGAAGTATTTTTTAGCTTCGCGATAAAATACGGTGGTCTCTTTGTTGTTAACCTTTCTTTTTCTTCAGGAAAATTCTTTTTTATGGTGCTTTAAAGTCTAGACAATATATGACTGACCTTACCTTCCAATCGCTCACTATCTGACATGAATAATGACCAGTAATAAGAAGATATAGAAGTTGCTTAACTGCTCCATTGTGTCCATGTTGTCAATATTATTGTCATTGTTGTGATAATTTGAGAATTTCTTTAGTACTTGTTTAATGTTCTAGCCGCTGAACTCAATTATTAACAAGTATTATCATTTTTTTTATTGCATTTATAGATTTTTTCTGCTAAGCTTAACTTAAAGAGATGGCTTGGTAATCAGCAGATTCTTGTAAACCCTTTCAATCGAAGACGTTGATTTAAATTAAATTGTCCTACTCTGTTGGTCTAATATGGCTCCAGAACTGCATTGTCGACGTTCTCCTTTCATTTATCAACTTTTTTTTGTACATCTTAACCCTTTAAAGGGGTGCTGAATGCATGGGTAACCAAGATCACTAAAAAAGGAGAGAGAGAGAGAGAGAGAGGGACCTTACTACCTTACAAAGAGAGAGAGAGAGAGAGAGAGAGAGAGAGAGAGAGAGAGAGAGAGAGAGAGAGAGGGAGGGTGCCTATTCGTCAGCTGACAATATTTAATGCCTGAGATTCGTTTAATCCGGTAATGTCATTTATTACTTACAGAGAAACGCATTTACAATTTGGTGTCCTTAAAATGCGCCGCTGGCATTACGAGAGGGAATATGTCATGTGCAATCATGCAACGTATGCATAAATGATACAGCCCCGCGACTTGCTGGTGGTATGGTAATGTTGAAGTATTAAATTTACGCGGCTTTAACGCTGAGAATCGATGCTGGGAAACGAGTCGGTATGAAAGCAAACAAATCATGAGTGAGTTTGAATAAAAATATAGCAGACGCACAGATTTTATTTTCCTGTATCTAACTTATAAACAAAATTCCTCTAATATCTTTATGACTTACTGTACTGCATTAGTATAATATCGATCTTTCTAACCTTTTAGATGAGATAGCAAATAGTGTAGCTCTCTCTCTCTCTCGCTCTTCTCTCTCTCTCTCTCTCATCTCTCTCTCTCTCTCTCTCTCTCTCTCTCTCTCTAATAAAAGAAATAATTTACTTCATTCATTAGTAAACACACTGAAAGGGAGAATTCGCATCGTGTTTAGATTGAAAATATCATAGCCAGATTTATGCAACACCCCAAAGTTATATCTGCGAAAGGCATTTTGTATTCGCAAGTGGAGGCAGTATAAACAGCAACTCTGTATTCATCTGTTTAGGGATTCTGCCACAGCACTGGTGTGGATTTGGACCGTAAAAACATGTGAGGCCACTGATTGCAACGTTTATGCAGAGAGAGAGAGAGAGAGAGAGAGAGAGAGAGAGAGAGAGAGAGAGAGAGAGAGTATTAAAACAAACACGGGAATTCTCTCTATAGTAACTACTGATTGCAAGTCGCTTAGCTGTATTCATTTAGAAAGGTCTTTGTGATCAGTGACTTGTTATCTTAATATGCTTGAAGTAAACTTTAACTTCATACGATAGAAATTTTATAAAGTGTTGTGTGAAAGGGAGGGAGGAGAAAACAGAGTCGGCATTTGATAAAGAAATGCAGAGAAGAAAATAATAACAAATAGAAAAGGAGGAAGGTTCAGATAACGAAAATAGAGCAAATGAGAGTAAGTGCAGGTTGGATACAAAAGGGCCAATGAGGAAAAGGTTTAATATAAAAGAATTAAGGAGTGAATAAGTTGAAAATTAGGCAAATAGCATGCTAGGAAATTAGAAAGACTGAAGGCAAGGCTAAATGAAATAGACAGTGAAGGAATAAAATAGAAATGGAAAAAATATTAAAAAAGACCTACGAGTAATTGATGGAATCGACGTTGTTTAAAAGAATAAAGAAAATCTGTAAGATAAAGAAATAATTTAAATAAGTAAATTAAAGCCCGTGAACAGGAAAAGATATGATGAAAAAAGTAGAGTTGATGATCATTAACAGAAAATCAATATGCAAGATAGCGAAAGAAGGAAATAAGCAATTTCCCTTTCATCTTCATTTGGTAATGGAATTCCGTGATTCCCACGTTTTTGTTGAGCGCGATTTTATCATCACAGAAAAGAAAGATGACATTTTTCTTTCCTCTCTTCTCTACGAAGCCCCGCGGGACACTCTCCTCGTTCCCTGTCTCATCCCACGAGAGATGGATGTTGCAATCTTCGGAAAGTAATAGAAGCTGCTGCACGAAAGTGAAAATAGAGGAGGTGTTAAGTATGTGATTATGCATGCATTTCAGATTAGTTGATAGGGATAAGGTGTGTGATGTTTTGCGAGCGTATTTTCTTCCCTATTTGCCAATCTGACCTTTGGCTCTCGTCCTGACCCTCCACTGTTTGCCTCAGACTTCTTATGTTTGACTTCAAGCTTCAATAACACTTGATGTTTGATTAGATGGGGTATGTTAACTCTACACGTAACCTTCTCTTTTCTCAAGGTACCGTCCGATGGCTGTGTGTGATTTGTATGGCGTTGAATTGAATTGAATATTGAATTCAGGCCAAAGGCCAAGCACTGGGATCTATGAGCCATTCAGCGCTTAAATGGAACTAACAGTAAAAGGATTGATAGGTGTAATAGGATGAAACCTCGCAGTTAAAGGAAAGAAAGTGGTTGCAGCTAGGGGCCAAAGGCACGCTACAAAGAACCTTCAGTAATGCCTACAGTCCACCGCATGAGGTGCACTGGCGACCACTACCCCCCTACGGGGTGTATGACGTTGAGGATTATTTGTTAACAGTGCTCGAAAGTTTTCAAGGTAAAAGCAGAATTTGTAGACGGTTCGATGTAAAACTAGATTGCACACAAATGTGTATTATGTCGCCATGGCTTGGGTTATATTTTAAACAATTTGGTGAATGATTACAGTCAAAGACAGGACAGTTTGTCTGATAAACGGAGTGAAGAGAACCTACAGAAACTGATGAAAGAATTAGAAAGGATTTGTAATATAGGGGGACAACGTACACGAATCCTAGGAAGAGTGAGGCGATGAGGGTGAAAAGAAGGTGGAATAGAAACTGTCAGTAGCAATGGCCAATGGATGGCGGCAAATGAAACGAATGAGAGACTGTTATTTGCAATGGCAAATGAATGGGAGCAAATGAAACCACACCGCCACCACAAGAGGGTATAGACGTTTATGCCGCCTCTCAACTACAAATACCTTTTTCCAGAGTATAACCAAGACTTTCTATTCCATGAATCCTAAAACTGATGGTCGATGTTTATTGTTATATTGATCTGGTGGAACTGGTCAGTTCAGATGAGTTCTCCCTTTACTGTGGGACGTAGGCAGTGAGGTAGAGCAGGATTGCATAGTTGGCGTGGGAGGTTTGAGGAGAGGGTAGGGTAGGTAGGTAGTCATAAAATTAAATCCACAGAAGGTGAAGTGAAGACAGAAACCGAAGAATTTTTGTTTCTCCTTCAGTGTTTCCATTGGGCCGTCGACCATTTTGCAGCTTAATTCTCTCAATCTCTGTTCTATATTTTCTTGCCAATCCTTTATTGTGCAATGTCTTCCCCCTTGTCATATGTTTGTATTCTTACAGCAAGAGTTTTATATTTTAAGAGACGCATTGTATGCTATGAAAATGCCAGAGTTTGAATGAGTTTTGTCGTTTTAAAAAAGGAGAGTCACAACAAAAAGCTGGATAAACTAAGGGAATGGAAATGTAGGTCATTTTGCCCCCCCCCCCCCCCCCCCCCCACCCCCCCCCCCCCCCCCCCCGCTCTCTCTCTCTCTCTCTCTCTCATTTGTGAGCCTTATGCGTTATGCATGAATTCCTTTTTATGGAGGCACTTTATTGGAACAAGTCTCTCTGGCTGTTGTAGTTGTCAGAAAATTCGAGCTTTTGTGTAGACTGTAGACTGTTGTTGCCATCGACACATTCATCCCTCACCTTCTGGGATCTCTCTGTTTTTTTTTTTCCCCCAAATTCTGAAATTGTAATAGGAGCTCGTGAGGGGTTTTTGTTTGTGTAAGCATATTTTTCTTCCTGTCGTGAGGATTATTTGATGTGGTTTTACTGTTATTTCCTGTCATTTTCATTTTTGGGGATTTGTGTGTGTGTGTGTGTGTGTGTAGCTTTCTTTATTCTTTTTTTATTATTATTTTCAGAAGGATTCGTTTGAAACATTTAATAGATTGCCTTTATAGTCAGGTCATGCCACAGGTCATTGAAAGTCCCTCTTTGCCTGACAAGTGATTTGTGCTCAGAGTTCCTGAGCTCGTTTTTTCTTTGTCATGCATGTCTCGTTCTTGTTTATTTTCAAATTTAATGATCAATCTTTTAATTTTATGCTTCGTTATTATTCGGGGTCATTGGACGAATATTATGCCTTTATCAGAGTTTATATATTTATTCTTTTGGACATTAGAATTAAGGGACAGAACGCCACCCATTCTATTCTGAGGATTTTTACTATTTATATATTCAGGACGGCTATTAAGAACTTTTCAGTCCAGCGAAAAAGTGGCAGGTGCCATGCAGTTTGATCAGATGTAGTGATTCCCCTTCAAAATTTATGGTGATGTGGCTGCATTATAAAAAAACCTAATGTAATCGTTTCATAAAACTCTGTGAGTGGCAGTTCGATAATGATGAAAACGATAAGTGTAAAAATAGGTGATATTTTTCGGACGATAAGGTAGTATTCCTTTAGGGAGTTGTTTTTGGTTGTTTTTTTGGTCGCTTTATTTACTTAGTTTTTTATTTGGAAATGGATTTTTGCCATATTTATGTTTTTTAAACAGATGCATACTTGCAGGCAACAGGGTACTACTGTAAGCCTCCGTTTCCTGGATGTAAGAGGTTACATCTGTCTTTGGATGTGCCAGCCACGCTTCACCACCACCCCCCTCCCCCCTTTTAATTTTTTTTTTTTTTTTACAAACATTTTTTCCTGAAAATCTTTGTATCGGTTTTATTTCCACTTTTCAATCATTTCTCAAGGGAATTGAAAAGTATTCAGAATCATTATAGTCTTTGTGTGGAAAGATGAATCCCCCTCTGGCCTTGAGACATCGGCCTGGGGTTGTTGTGTGAACGAACGACTGGGTTCGACTCTACTCTTCTAACCTGGAACATCTTTCAGTGCCAGACCTGGACATGTTACTGTTCCCGTCACAAATCTTGACTGTTATTCTTCCTACTTTTTTTTCTCCGTTGGAAAATTCCCAATTGCACCCTCGTCTGTTTCATTTTCTGTGTATTGTTTGAAATTTCATATTGTTGTTGCTTCTGATGCCCTCAGTTGTATCTCCCCTCTTAAGCCTCTTAAGGGCTTTTGAACTTATAAAAGGACAGAGTCCAGTTTCAACACACGCTGCTGATGCAAGATGTAGTAGGAGTTTTTGTAGTTTCATACAATTCTTTTTAAAACTTAGTACGGCGTTATCCTCTTGCCAGCTCTGCTTTCCATACAATTTCCACATATTTACTTTTATATAATTTCCATCGTATTCCTATATTGGTCATTGGACGAGTGGGGTTATGTATTCGCCTACCAATTTGGTAGCCCGAGTTCGCTCCCCGCTCTGCCAACGTGGAATCAGAGGAATTTATTTCTGGTGATTAGAAATTCATTTCTTGATATAATGTGGTTCGGATCCCACAATAAGCTGTAGGTCCCGTTGCTACGTAACAAGTTGGTTCCCCTAGCCACGTAAAGACATCTAATCCACCGGACCAGCCCCAGAGAGCTGTAATCGGCTCAGTGCTGGTTAAACTAAGATATATTTAATTTTTTTCCATCACATTCCTCTTTAGAATGCAGTGTATCAGTTTTGGCATAGTGGTTTTTGCTTGAGACTTTGACTTGATGTGCTTACTTGGCTCAATTCTTTTGGAACTAACCTTCATGGAAAATGAACTCTATCTTTTACATTCCCAAAAATTTGGCATAGGTCGCCATACTGTGGTAAAACCTGTATCCTGCTGGGAATTGCAAAGTAGCAAAGATCTCAAATGGAAATAGATAAAATGCTTAGATATGAACAATCTGATGTAAGAAAGGTTAGGATCAAGTATGTGAATTAAGAAACTGTCAACAAAATGTCAAATTTAAAGGTGTCAGCAGACGGAGATGGATCGGACATAAGTCCTTCGCAACACCCGGGTGAGAATGCCTTGATCGTATTGAGGTTTTGGAAGCGAAGTACAGAAGCCACACCAGCAGTGGAATTTGAGAGAGGCCCTTGGCGTCACACGACGTTGGAGGCCATGGTGATTTCATCTCACGCTCTGCCGACCGTGAAACCCTTTTCTAACTCGAGTTTGTGCTTCCCTTCATCATCGTTTATATTTCTTTTACTGCATTTTTCATTTTGGAAACGCATTCGGGTGTTTTTGGGGTTAAGTAAAAAAAAAAAAACTTACCATTAGCACGCACATAAGTAGACTGCGTAAGCTTGCTCAAGTTTCTTTAGTGTCTACCTTGTAAGAATGAATGCATATTTAAACGTAGGAGTTAACTTATACCCACATAGTATTTGCATTGTCTTCATCTATGTGGTTGCTCATTTAACTTTATGGTGTAGTCATCTCGCTGCTCTTCTTGAATTCATTGTTTGAACTGTTTTCTTTTACCCTTCCATTTAGTTGACAGGCGTCATCGGGAAGGCGCTTCATTCCTGCCATCCTCGCTATCTATACCCAAACAGACAAGAACCTTTTAAAGGCGGAGTGTTTGCCCGCTGGCTCACCACCGTCCTGGCAATAGCATTGCGGCGTCGAGGCTTCATATTTTCCTCGCGGGTTTTTAACCCAAAATTGTTTTGAGGTGGCCTCTCGCTACTCCTTTTAGAACACGGCTCTTGAAATAGTTGCGGATGTTGGTCTTGGCGACGGTGTTCTGCAGCATTGCGTTAATTTGCAAGGTGAAACTTCTTGTAGTTTTACTACTGTTGTTCCACCCCCCCCCCCACTCTCTCTCTCTCTCTCTCTGTCTCTCTCTCTCTCTCTCTCTCCTTGTCCATTTCGTCGTGAAGACGACATAACGAACATTTTAGGAGAGTTTTTTGCTCACATTGTTGAATAAACCAGGAACAGGTTCTTTTAACGCTCAAGTTCAATTGCTAGTTCACCGGAGGCCATGTCTGACGTATACTACTACTTTTATTCACTCCGCGATAACTATTTGTTTTCGGTTTTCCATACGTAATTGTTATTTTTCGTAATGTATGTTTATTACCATCGAGCAATTCGAAAGGCAGTGAAAAATCAGGAACCCTTAATGGAAGAGAATGTTCATATTGTGAAAGATGGAAACAATAGCAAAGAAAAATTGAAAGTAAAATTTGAGGCCCACGAATTTTGCCATGAATATTTGAAGGAAACAATTGACTGGAAAAACTAATTGGAAGTTGACTCTGGCAGTTTTGCTGAGCTACGAACGAATTGTCTTGCTGTATATCACGGCAGTTTTTTTTAACCTCTTTTCTTTCGAAAATTATGTAATATTTTGTTTACATACACGAAGAGAGAGAGAGAGAGAGAGAGGAGAGAGAGAGAGAGAGAGAGAATCTGCCTAAGCTGATTTACTACAAGTTTTTATTTATTCATAACAAATGTCTTATGCGAAAACTGAGGGATAAGTTTAATTGTACTAGTATTGTACTCTGGACCTATGAGTTTGGAGGGTTTAATTCTAGTGTCCTCGCACACCTAAAATTAAATACGATTAACTTACGTTGTGGGGCACGGCTATGAGACCTTCAAACTCGTTGGCCCCCACATGCGGATGCATTTATGTGCAGTCAGTGGTAAATTTACTTTTTTTTTTTTTTTTTTACTTTATTTGAATGTTAATGAAAACGCCACCGCCGTGCAAGTGACCAGAATTTACGCATGACTGATCGCGCGCACGCGCACACACACCACTATATATATACACACATACACACGCACACACACACACACACACATATATATATATATATATATATATATATTATATATATGTATATATATGTGTGTGTGTGTGTGTGTGTGTGCGTCTGTGTGTGTGTGTGCGTGTGTGTGTGTGTGTGTGTGTATGTGTATAAACACTTTGTGCCATCCATTTGTATTCATGTAAGGACTGTTTTAACAGGGAATTGCAAAAAATAATTTTTTTTTTCGGAAAAAAAAAAAATCTTTTTCTTAAGTGTTATCTTATAATCTGGTGGATGTCTAAATATGGCGAGTCGTTATGGAGATTTTACATATTTTTTCGTGTAGATCACTGGTGTTACTTCCTTGTCTTTCTCAAGATGGGCCCAGTTTCTGCCTGGCAAGGTGACGTGATATATTTCTCAAATGTCTTCAAGACTGATGAAGTCATAAATGTATGAAGAAATCAGATGACTTGCCAGAGATTGGCTACACTACAGACATGGAACAATGAAGACTTAGACTATGGAGCGCTTTCGCAATGGCAAGGTGAATTTATTACAACTGTACTTGCGTAAGGTGCATGTTTTGAAAAGCCGAACTAGATGAACCTTAATGAGGACAGTCCTGCTGATGAGACCCGAACTGCCACTTCATTTCATAACAAAACTGTAGACCACCAATAAGACAATTGGAATTCAGATGCCGTTGGAGTCCATCCAAGAACTCGAAAAACGAAGGTTAAAGGCACCACTCATAAACTACAGCAAATCCTTCTGTCTAAGGTCCTTGCGTTGTATCCGCTGAGGAATTAGGATTTGTAGCTGAAACTTTCAGCATAAATAACATCCTTTTCAAGAACGAGTCCTAAACTTAATGCTGCCTATAACATCTTAAAGTTTCTGGTTAAACTTCTAAACGAATATTCTGTATCGAAATTTACTTTAAAGAATGTTTTTGATTTTCAACAGCAAGTGCTGTTACAAGATGGTGAACTATTTATGGCTAGCCTGGACGTTGAGTCCTTATTCACTAACGTACCTTGTTCTGAAACCAGTGAAATTATACTAAATAAGGTTTTTTAGTGATGCTGAAATTTGTTATGGTTTTAATAGACAGCTTTTTAAAACCCTTTTAGAACTTGCTGTACAAGATTCAACTTTCATCTTTAATAAGCAACTCTACCTGCAGTAGGGGGAGTAGTTGCAATGGTGTCCCCATTAGGCCCGTTGTTTGCTAACTTTTTTATGGGTCATTTGGAGGAAGAATTTTTAAAATAATTGCCCGGAGAGCTTTAAACCAATATATTACAGAAGATATGTTGATGATACATTTACCTTGTTCAAACATTCCTGGCAATGTCAATTATTTTTGGAATATGTTAATAACATACATCCTAACATGAAGTTTAGTTTAGAACACGAGAAGGACAACACTCTTGCATTTTAGATGTTAAGGTTATCAGACTAACCATGGTTTTAGCACTTCTGTTTTCAGAAAAAATACCTTTACAGGTTTAGGCCCAATTTTTTTAGTTCATGTTTCCATTCTTTTAAAATAAATGCAATCACCATTCTTGTCTTTAGAGCACTTAGATATACCTCAGATTGGGCCTCTTTTCATAATGAAATTGAATATTTACATGAGTATTTCACTTAAAACTCATTCCCAAGAAATTTATTTTTAGTATTATCAACGAAATATTAGCAAGGTTTGTTTTCAAACCTACATTGAACTTTAATGTTCCAAAATTAACTTTTTATGCACCAATTGCCGTTATTCACTCCGACAATTACGTTCCAAGGTTAAACAAAACTATTGAAAAACGAACTAGGTTTCTTAAAATTAAACCTCATTCTTATGAACCCTAAGAAAATTGGAGGTTTCTTTAGTTATAAGGACAAGCTTCAGGATTTCATGAGATCCAACATAATATATAAATTTCAATGCCCAAGATGCCTTGGTAGTTGCGTTGGAACCTCTCGAAGGCTGTTGCAGGTTCGTTATTATAGCCATCTAGGTCTTAGTTATGGGAGTGTGTCAAGAATATCCAATCCCGAATTTTCAAATATAAGGATTCATGCTTCCAAATGCAAAATTATTGTGAAAAAAAAGCATTTTTCAATAATAGGCACTACTAAACAAACAGCCTACTTAACCAGCCTTGAGTCTTTATTATCAAGCACCTCTCTCCAGGCTTAAACTCTAATGTTTCTTCGTCTCCTCTCTCTCTGGCCTAAGTGTTGTCTGGGCATGTATGAACTGTTGTGGTAACTTGGCTCTTTTCCTTTCCTTGAATAGGTATCCTTCTCGCTCACGTTTTGTTTTTATTTAAAGTTTTTAAATGATTTTTAGCTGAATTTTATTGGTAATAATTTGTACTTTTAACTTGTAATTTATCAAGTAAAATATTAATTATTGTAGACTGATGATGTGTTGAAGCAACATGAAACATTTCTCAAATAAATAAAGCATGCCTCTTAGACTGCTGTCTTCCTGGGACTCCTGAATGTTTTATCAACGATTTTCCTGATGTATTATAAATATATATATATATATATATATATATATATATATATATATATATATATATATATATATATATATATATATATATATATATAAGTGTGTGTGTGTGTGTGTGGGTGTATTTTTTATTTTTTATAAATCTAGGACTCGAGGGGCTTGCACAATGCATCTGATATCTGAAAGATCCGATCGAGTTCTGGATTACAAATAGATTTTACGGTTGAGGGCCAAGATTAGAGTTCAAGGGGAAGATGTAAGGAAAACTCTAAGGGTTAAATGGAAGGGGAGTATATTTACAGATTAATTACATTGCGTAATCAGGGCGCCAGTAAGGGAGCCCTAAGGACACTCAGAGTCCGACTTATTAATGAAAACAGCTGCTTGTAACACTGGAACACGTGGTCAGATCTGGACCGTGGCCCGAGCTAGGATGAGGACGGAGCCACCTCTCCCAGCAGGCATGGAGGCGAGAGGATACCCGTAACGAGGCATTCTCTATGAATATGTGTGCTACATACGAAGGATTGAACGCATTCGGTG
>NC_061108.1:21357711-21365211 GCF_015104395.2 Macrobrachium nipponense | reverse complement strand
TATATATATATATATATATATATATATATATATATTATAAATATTTGTTTTTTTGGGGGGGTAAGCAAATTACTTACAGTCTAGTAATATGCAATCATTTACCTTCACTTTAAAACAAATTGCAAGTCTCTAGAACAATATCTCGATTTATGGTGAATATTTGAAAAAAATATTTTTATTCCCTCCGCGCGCCGATTCTCGGCCGAAAATATCCGAAACGCGTAGGTCACATTCTCCTAATATTTGTGCCTTTTCATTTACGCTTATTTTATAAGTTCTATATATGGAAATGTGCGCAAAAACATGCACAATAAATAACAAAAAAAATATTGGAAGGTTGTAGCATTTATCATTTTTGAAATATTTGCATATAAATTACGATAAGTACGAAAAAAACTACGATCGGTCAACTTTGACTCAACCGAAAAGGGTTCAAAAAACAGCTTTTATACAACATAAAAATCTTACAGCCTAGTATTATGCAATCATTTATCTTCATTTTAAAACAAATTGCAAGTCTCTAGAACAAATATCTCGATTTATGGTGAATTTTTGAAAAACATATTTTTTCCCTTCCGCGCGCCGATTCTCGGCGAAAATCTCGAAACACGTAGGTCACATTCTCCTAATATTGAGCCTTTTCATATTACGCTTTTTATTTTTTTTAAAGGTTATATAGGTAAATGTGCGCAAAACCATGCACAATATAACAAAAAATTTTGGAAGGTTGTAGCATTTTATCATTTTTGAAAAATATTTGCTATAAAGTACGATAGGTACGAAAAAAACTACGATCGGTCAACTTTGACTCAACCAAAAAGGTCAAAAAAAACACTTTTATAACATAAAAATCTACAGTCTAGTAATATTCAATTATTTATCTTTATTTTAAAACATATTGCAAGTCTCTAGAACAGTATCTCGATTTATGGTGAATTTTTGAAAAAAATATTTTTTTCCCCTCCGCGCGACGATACTCGGCCGAAAATCTCGGAAACGCGTAGGTCACATTCTCCTAATATTTGAGCCTTTGCATATTACGATTTTTTTTAAAGGGTTATATATGGAAATGTGCGCAAAAAACATGCACAATATAACAAAAAATATTGGAAGGTTGTAGCATTTATCATTTTTGAAATATTGCATATAAGTACGATAAGTACGAAAAAAAAAAACTACGATCGGTCAACTTTGACTCAACCGAAAAAGTCAAAACAAAAAACGCATTTATAACTAAAATTATCTTACGTCTAGTAATATTCAATCATTTTCTTCATTTTAAAACAAATTGCAAGTCTCTAGTAACAGTATCTCGATTTATGGTGAATGAAAAAAATATTTTTTTCCCCTCCGCGCGCCGATTCTCGGCCGAAAATCTCCTAAACGCGTAGGTCACATTCTCCTAATATTTGAAGCCTTTTCATATTCACGCTGTTTTTTTTAAAGGTTTATATATGGAAATATGCGCAAAAACATGCACAATATAACAAAAATATTGGAAGGTTGTAGCATTTCTCATTTTTGAAATATTTGCATATAAAGTACGATAAGTACGAAAAAAAACAAAAAAACTACGATCGGTCAACTTTGACTCAACCTAAAAGGTCAAAAAACGCATAATAACATAAAAATCTTACAGTCTAGTAATATTCAATCATTTATCTTCAATTTAAAACATATTGCAAGTCTCTAGAACAGTATCTCGATTTATGGTGAATATTTGAAAAAAATATTTTTATTCCGTCCGCGCGCCGATTCTCGGCCGAAAATCTCGGAAACGCGTAGGTCACATTCTCCTAATATTTGTGCCTTTTCATATTACGCTTTTTTTAAAGGTTTATATATGGAAATGTGCGCAAAAACGTGCACAATATAACAAAAAATATTGGAAGGTTGTAGCATTTATCATTTTTGAAATATTTGCATATAAAGTACGATAAGTACGAAAAAAACTACGATCGGTCAAACTTTGACTCAACCGAAATGGTAAAAAAAACGCATTTTTAACATAAAAATCTTACAGTCTAGTAGTATTAAATCATTTATCTTCAATTTAAAACATATTGCAAGTCTCTAGAACAATATCTCGATTTATGGTGAATATTTGAAAAAAATATTTTTATTCCGTCCGCGCGCCGATTCTCGGCCGAAAATCTCCTAAACGCGTAGGTCACATTCTCCTAATATTTGAGCCTTTTCATATTACGCTTTTTCTAAAGTTTTTTTTTTTTTTTAATTATATGAAAATGTGCGCAAAAAACATGCACAATATAACAAAAATTATTGGAAGGTTGTAGCATTTTCCATTTCTTTTATATTTGCATATAAAAAAATATTTTTAACAAAAGTTTGACATTCGGTCAACTTTAACTCGTTCGAAATGGTCAAAAACTGCATTTGTAAGCTAAAACTCTTACAGTATCGTAATATTCAATCATTTTTCTTAATTTTGAAACAAATTGCAAGTCTCTATAACAATATTTCGATTTATGGTGAATTTTTTAAAAAATTATTTTTTTACATCCGCGCGCTACGAATTCATGCATCATTTTGTGATAATATTTTCTCTGTGTTGTTTTTATCGTTTTACAATGTGTTATATATCAAAAATGATTGCAATTTAGTGCACATTCCAACGAAAAAAAAGTAACTTGTTACCTCTAACTGTTTGGCGCACAGCGCGATTTGAATACAATTATATATGAAATTTCGTTTTTGCGCTATCATATATCGCATTATTTATATATGATAATGATAATATTTTTCATTTCTGATGGTTGCATACTAAACTTCAAGCAATGACAAAAGAAGGAGTCAAAAATGAACACTCTTAATCTTGAAAACTAAGCGCGCTGTTATTTTTTGAAAAAATATTTTTTCCGCTTACGCGCTCACAAGTCCGAAACCCCTCCGGCACACGGGAGTCATTTTTTTATTTACCGCTCCGGCGTTTAAAGGGTTAAAGGTAAGCATATACAAACAGACATTACAGGATTAACAAAAGGTCCAATTCCCTTTAAAGAAACAAAAAAACGCCCGTGGGCTAGATTAAAGATTTAAAAGCAGCCACCCACACGTGGTCACAGGTGATTTAGTCAGAAAGCAATACATTTTGCTTTAGGAACAAAGAGCATATTCAACCAGACGTTACAAAATTAGCAAAATCCTGAAGGCTAGATTAAGGATTTAAGAGCGGTGAGGTCAAACACACTGTCAAAGGGAAGTTAATTCGGAAAACAATACACATTGCATTTTAGTAACATGAAATTTACAAAAGTGTTCAGACAATATAGCGATCACGAGAGAAAAAAAAATTAATAACCAAAAAACATGTGGGACTAATTAATTAGTAAAAAATTAATTTATTTTTAAGGTCCTTCACAATTATTTTACAAAAATATCGGTCCAAATCGGTACAACCCCAGACTAAGATTTTCAGGGATTCTTTTTTTTTTTATTAGTGATTTGTATAATTGCTGATTTTTCCAGTAAAATGTTCTTGAAACATAATCGTTAGACCTAGCAATTACTGCAGTTTACTGCCCCACTTTATACAATGAGATTTATCGCTCACATGGATAAATAGTTAATTTGAAGTCTGGGTTGTTCTAACTGAATACATATGCTTCTTTATTCGTACATCTAAATCTATGCTTGATTGACCGACGTAAAAAAGACGGGAAATCCTTACAAGGATTGTTGTAAATGATGTTGTTATTTGTTACTGGACTATTTTTAATTGGCATATTTTAATGGTATTGTTATAAGAAAACGCAACATTAACATTAAAAGATTTAAATAATGATTTTATGGTTTGAGTTTGAAATCCACGAAAGTAAGGCAAGCTAAGTACATTTTAGGGGCTTCTTTTTCATTATTAACAACACTATAAAACTTTTTGTGAGCTTTTTGTATAACATAAATCAATTATATGAGGTGGGTAGCCAGCGATCACAATTCCTATCTGTTTCATGTATTCTATTTCTTGGTCAAGATATGTGGATTCGCAATCTGCAAAGCACGTAAGAACATGGAAGAAAACACTGAAATTTTATATTAAGATGGTGGCCAGAATAAAAATGTACACATTTTAAATTATTTGTGGGTTTCTTCTAAAAACTGATTTTACATTGGAAAAACTCTCTATGTATTAATTAACACATCTAGGAAAGGGATGACGTTGTTGTTTTCAATTTCAACAGCGCGAAGGTGATTAAGAGTCTGTTACCTGCTGCTTAGCTCGAGGCATGACACCGAGTATGAAAGTGTTTCATTTCTCTTGGGAAACTACTTGGAGTTTCTACTCCTAACTGTTTTACGGGCCGGGCATTAAGGCATGTGAGTTCGTTCGTACATACCTGTGTGCCTCGAGCTTAGACCTTTTGTGAAATATATTTTATTCAACTTTGGGATGTACATACCTAGGACAAGCTTGGTTCGAACTATCGCTTCAATGGTGAGTTTTTGAGATTGAACGTTGATTGCCCTATTTTCTATTTTTATTCTGTCATTCACTGCATTTTTTTTTTTTTTTTTTTTTTTGCTTGTGCCATTTTTTTTTGTTTAGAAGTGATGAAAACTAATATTGCCCAGGATTAATAGGAGATATTTATTCCTTCACGGATGTTTCAAATCTATGGATGAAAATGAAGGCACTTGTGTATAATGTAGAACAATTATGGGTTTATTGTATGAACTTATAATTTGGCTGTGTGGGGATATAGCCAACTGAGACATACAATTTGACTTAACAATGGAGAGACTTTGTGGTGACGGCATTCAATCCCAATTAAACTTTTGTTTAATCTCAAAGAAAGATTCTTTTTCTATGTTTGTACTTGAGAGTGATGCCTCGCCATTATCATCATCGCCATATCTCCAGGTCATTTCCACAGAACTTTCTTTATTAGTTTCATCTTGATTTTTCTGTTTTCTCCTTCCCTGTGCCGCTCAACACCTTGTTTATATTTCGATGTTCATTGGTTGATCATAAAGTCGCCATTTTTCTCTTTTCGTTCCCATCCACTAGGAATGCGTTTTTTAATACGTCCCCTTGCTGAATTTTAAATGGGCACATATATCTTTTCATATATATATATATATACTATATATATATATATATATATATATATATATTATATATATATATATATATATATATATATAATGTATGAAATTTTGTGTGTTTTGTTAAGTCCACGAATATTAAGCCAAAAATGTTGAATATAAAGTTGCCTGTGCCTTGGTAATGACTCCCATCCAGAGGAATTACAATTGACAAGTGCTTCAGCAAGGTGGAACAGAAGCATGTACCATTAATAATTCCCCTTCTAGTATTTTAGAGGTAGAGCGAACTGGATATTAAACAGCATTCAATGCGAATGTAAAAATTATGACGTTTGTCACCATTGCCTGGATTGCTTATTAGTTAGTGAATCAATAACCATAAAGTGCTGAACGACCGAACTTTCGAACTACGTTAGTTATATGTCTGTCGAATTCATATTGGCCATAAACTTCGCAAGTTATACAATATTAATTGATAAATTGCTCACACAGTACGTACTAATATATATGATTTCTCTGCACTTATTTCTCATTTTGTACACAACTTCTTCCTCATGATTTCTCATTTTGTACACAACTTCTTCCTCCTAATTTCTCATTCATTTTTGTGCACAACTTCTTCCTCATGATTTCTCATTTTGTACACAATTCTTCCTCATGATTTTTTTTTTTTTTTTTTTGTTTCATTTTGTACACAACTTCTTCCTTCTCATTTCTGATTTTGTACACAACTTCTTCCTCATAATTTCTCATTCATTTTGTACACAACTTCTTCCTCATACTTTGTGGAGGCAGAGGTAGAAGTCTTTTGTTTGCGGAATCTTTTCAGTCTCAGAAACAGCGGGATACGATACGACCGTTCGTGATGTTTATCGTGTTTCCGAGATGTAAAGTGAATTTGCTGGATGTGTACCGGCTCTTGTAAATTCATTCCAGAGGCAACACCGTGGAGAAATTCACTTATTCGCCATGCAGTGTAGAGACACTCTCTCTCTCTCTCTCTCTCTCTCTCTCTCTCTCTCTCTCTCGGCTCTCTCTCACAGCAATTCATAACACAGTAAACTGACCGTTAATTTTCAATATTTTTGTTGTGTTAGGGGAATTATATTTGTTTGGTAGATGAATTTTATATTCTGTCAGTAGAAAGGTAAAGTTTATTTCCATATGTATAAACGTTACGTTAACTGGGCTTATGTACCACATTCTGATCAGCATAATGATGTAGGAACTATTCGCAGAGTAGGATTTGATATTCATAGAATTTGTTTTGTCAAAGGAAGTTTGATATTTCGCTTTCCATCGTGTTAGGTAAACAAGTTATTTCCTATTGGAAATGAGAATAAAACGGCTTTGCATCTGTTTACTGCAGCCCCTCAAAAAAGTCAGTGGAAAATGAAATTTTAGGGCAGTGCCGTGGCACGCCTCATACGTTGTGTGTATGACTCGTATCTCTGCTCCCACGCCTTCTCTTCTCTTCCATTTCCCTGCAGTTTCCAACTAGTCTGCCTTTTAACACACTCAGTGTCCATATTTTGTCGATGTGGCACCTGCTGTTACTTCCTTTAACTAGAAAGCCCTTATTTGCTATAGAACGATGCCAGAGCATAAGAGTAGTGATTGTAATATATCTAATTATATTTATATAACATATATGTAAGTAAATTCTTCTGTTAAAACAGGATACTTCTTAAGTATGAAAGGCCCATTAAAACACTCTGGTTTAAGCTTAGGACTATATTTCAGTGGACAGACTCCCACTCTTATCAAGTAGTGATCCACTATTTGATAAGAGTGGGAGTCTGTCCATCGAAATATGGTCCTAAGCTTAAAACCTGAGTGACGTACATACACACACACACACACACACACACACACACACACACACACACACATATATATATATATATATATATATATATATATATATAGATATATATATATATATATATAATATATATATATGTGTGTGTGTGTGTATGTATGTATGTAAAGGGTCGGAACAAGACCGGAAGTACTCGGCTATCTCCCTTTTTCATTTTTTCCTTCGTGGCAAAACTACCTTTATTATACATAGCATCACCTTTTATACTTCGTGATCAAGTTATTCATAAATATATATATATATATATATATATATATATATATATATATATATATATATATATATATATATATATATATAAATTCTATGAGAACGTTGCAAGGAAGCATGGCAAGAATGAATTGTTTTCATAAAGTGCTAAAGAATAATAATAATAATAAATATATTGATGTTGACTTTGCTGCTACACTCCAGGTGTAAAAAGATGTCGACGAGGATTAATAAGAAATAATAGGAAATGCAACTGGCCATCCTCAGTTAGTCAAGCATCGAAATGAGAATGTCCAGGGGGTATTTTTACTACCAAGCGTGATTCCCAGTTGTCAACATGA
>NC_061108.1:21327177-21357211 GCF_015104395.2 Macrobrachium nipponense | reverse complement strand
TCTCGCAATTCGCACGATCTCTCCCATATAATTTTTCTTGGGCAGCGTCTCTGATGACCAGATAACACAAACTCCTCATACTGTTACACGTTAAACTTCTTTGCTCTACATAAGAAATCTATCTTTTTACATAGAAAACCTCAGCAATCTTAAATAACCACGTCTTTGGGTCATATTTCCATAACCAAAAAGGGTCCAATTTGGTTAAACAATTTCATGAAAGGCTTTCTCTCATTTGCAAAGTAATCACCATCACTTGCAACGAAGCAGCTACCCTCACAATCACCCTAATTATTGTTTTCCAGAACGCCAATCAGCGCATTTGTATACGGCTTTGGAACTGAATGAAAGCATATGATTATAATATTCTTTAATGTTAGAGTGCAGTAATATTTCCACAATGCATGAGAGGAAACGCATTGCAATGCGAGTGATGTATTTGGTGAAAACCTCAAATCAGATGCGCTTTCAAGAGAAAAGATTTCGCCAGAGCTACATTTGAGGTCATTCCGTATGTGGCTTTCTTTGCTGTAAGTCTCAATGTGCTGCTTGAAAATATAATAGTTTTTATTCCAGTCTTTGGAAAACTTTTCATTTCACTGAGCCAATTTTATGTATGAAACTTTCCCGAGTTTGATGAAGCCTCAAATGACAAAAATAAATCCCTAATTTGAAGAAAAAAATTCAATCTCTTTGACAGAAAATATTTATTCTTTAATGCTTGTTGCTGCAATCATAACATGGTGGGAAGTGTTTCAATAATTCATGTATATATATATATATATATATATATATATATATATATATATATATATATATATATATATATATATATATATATATATATATATTGTATATATTATATACTTTATATAGCGTATTTATAATATACATTAATATAATGGATAAATTGCTAATTTAACAAAATAAAGCGGTAACGCCATTTCACGTTCGTGACTTTCTATTAACTCAGGAATTTTAAAAACCATGATAACAAAGGTACAGAACTTGAACAAAATCACTCTCCCCGCTTAGAGTGATACTTATGTATAATCAACGCATGTCATTTTCTTCGGTCAAATTATTTGAGACGAAAAATTCTAACACATTATAATCAAGGAGGGTCAGCTTGGGACACAGGCAATGGTCATAAAGCAAGATTTAATAAAATTTTATATGAGAGAGAGAGAGAGAGAGAGAGAGAGAGAGAGAGAGAGAGAGAGAGAGAGAGAGAGAGAGGCCTCTTCATCACAACGACGTGGTTTCGTTAGTTCCTTTTTCCATGTAGTAAAAGTCTTCATTCCCCTTCTCGCGTTAACATTTATTTATACTTCTGAATCAATTTGTGTAAACGATTCCCATAATCCATAACTGAGGCACGAATAAAATCAAACGAGCGGGCAAACTTAAAATGAATTACTGATATTTATTTAAAGCGCTCGCTTATTGCCTGCCGAATCTATTCATTCTAATTGTTATTCATTTGAGCTGGCCAGACCTCATGCACCGTCACGGGAATTCGTAATGAGAGTAACTCTAAAATCAAATGCACCCGTGGACGCACACACATACACACATACATACACAACCCACACACAGTATATATATGTATGTATAATCTCGCTCTCTCTCTCTCGCTCTGTATATAATATATGCGTATGTATGTATGTATGTATATATATATATATATATATATATATATATATATATATATATATATATATATATACAATACTAGTGTATATCGCAAGAGTACTTTTTACTGGATGGGGAAATAATTTTTACAGTTCGTGCTTGTATGGATTTAAACCTAACTCTGTCATTACCTTGGTACACAGAACACACACACACACACACACACACACACATATATATATATATATATATATATATATATATATATATATATATATATATATATATATATATATATATATATATATATATATATATATATATATATATATATATATTATATATAGTATATATATATATATATATATATATATATATATAATATATATTTATATACATATACATATAAAGTCATATCACATTACCGTGATTCATTTACATACATCGAGCTACAAATGTCCTTTAATATCTAATTCACTCTACCTCGGAAGTATATATTTTCATATATGCTTAACCGAAGGGGAATTTTTATTAGGCGATAATAGAATTGACGGCGCCCGGGCGTGAACCAGGACACCATACAAATCCAGGAAAGTCAGTGGAGCTATTTACCCACTCCACCACCGCAAGAGGCTATAAATTAATGCCGTCTCTCACCCTCAATATCTTTCACGCTCAGGTATTCGCTGATTTGGAGCCAGCATTAACCCACCTCGACCTCGGTAGTGTTGTAGTGCTTATGACATATGTAGCTCGATGTATGTAATACGAATCACGGTAATGTGATATGACTTATTTAATGGCTACGTGCTGTCATAAGCACTACGGCACTACCGAGGTCGAGGTGGGTAATGCTGGCTCCAAATCAGCGAATACCTGAGCGTGAAAGATATTTGAGGGTGAGAGACGGCATTAATTTATAGCCTCTTGCGGTGGTGGAGTGGGTAAATAGCTTCACTGACGTTCCTGGATTTGTATGGTGTCCTGGGTTCGCGCCCGGCCGCCGACAATTCTATTATCGCCTAATAAAAAATTCCCCTTCGGTTAAGCATATATGAAAATATATTGAATTCCGAGGTAGAGTGAATTAGATATTAAAGGACATTTGTAGCTCGATGTACACACACATATATTATATATACACATACATATATGCTATTTCTATTTCTACTAATTTCTGCCGCTGGAATCAGATCAACACTGAAATTAGGAATGGTGGAATGATTAGTCTCCCCATTCATTGCAAATGGAACCGAAGCGAGCCATGGAAGCAGTCGTGCAAATTCTTACTTATAAAACATCAATAAAAGTGATAATAAAGGTATGGAAAAATGATAGCTATTCACGGTATCCCTGATCAGTTGGAGGTCGTCGATCCGGAAAACATATAATTGGCGCGGTGCCCGCGTTAGCTTCATTTATTTCGTTGCCATTGAATTGGACGTCTCATTCCTTTCTCTACCTCCACAAAATGCGGCTTCCCCTCCTCCTCCTCCTCCTCCTCCTCCTCCCCAACTTGTACCCCTTAAAGTGGAATGGTTCTCTGCCCAAACGGAAAAAGGTGGAAAAGATTCGTTTTCTAGATCCGGCTGAAATTTAGACGTTGAATAATGCTCAGATTTTTTCCCCCTACGTAATTAGCATTCAAATTTATGCCTCGTGAAAGAGATTCTTTTGGAAAATGGAAATCGGAAGATGAATGAGAGATTTTCCATTATGCATCAGGACTGTGAATAATTCTGTTATTATTCTAATGCATTAAAATTCATTGGAGTTTTCAAATGTTTTCTTAAGACCATAAAAGCAAGCGCTGGGAAACAACAGATTTTCCACAACATAACGATCCGGGATCCTAGCCACCGATCCAAATTTGTAATATCAGCATAAAAAATATTTAATAAAATAAGACAATGAGAATAGATAGCTTTTTTCAGCAAAAATGAAAAGGAACTAACTCCCGTATCACTAGTGATTAAAAGGATGTTTTACCGATGCATTAATAAGGTTTCTAGTTCATAGTTTAGTTTTATCAGAGGTGGCAATTTGTTCTTCACCATCCTCCAAAAATAGAACAGGAAACTGTTTTCCCTTCCGCCCTACTATTTCTTCCGTCCCTTCGTTACCCAAACCAGATTCTACTATTTCATTTCACAATGCTGTACAAAGGTGTCGATTGAATTATATTTTTTTTTCCCGTTTTCAGAAAAATTTACTTCATGTTTTCTAGAAATCTACACAGAAAAGTTGAGTAACATTCGAGACAAATATACATGGTTGGTAACTTGCACGTTCCAGATTAGTTTGTTATTTCATTCTTATTTGACTGTACATTTTATAAACACAGGGCACACACATATCATCTATGCATGCAAATTATATATATATTATATATATATATATATATATATATATATATATATATATATATATATATAATGTAGAATCTATTGGTCATTTTTACCACGATACATATGTAACTGAGAAGTTAAGAGGGCATCATGGCTATTACAATCAAACACACAATCATACACACACACACACACAGACACACACGCACGCACGCACGCTCGCGCGCAAAACACACACAAATATATATATATATATATATATATTATATATATATATATATATATATATATATATATAAACATATATATATATATAAATGTATTACACATAAATAAATCGTATATACAAACATACATACATACACACACATATATATACATATGCTATATATACACAAATAAATGTATAATGATATATATATATATATATATATATATATTATATATATATATATAGATATATATATATACACGTATATATAAACATACGTACATACACACACAATACACACATAAATAAAATGTATATATACAAACATATATATATATATATAATATATATATATATATAGATATATATATAAATATATATATATATATATATATATATATATATATATATATATATATATATGTATATATATATAATTAAATACATACACTACATGGCATGAAGTATTAAGTGATCCTTAAACAAGCTGATAAAAAATAAGAAACTGACAAGTATTTGTGTATTACGGTGAGAGAGAGAGAGAGAGAGAGAGAGAGAGAGAGAGAGAGAGAGAGAGAGAGATATTTACCTTAATAGTTACCACAGGACATACCTGAAATAATGATTTTACGTAATAGAAATATAAGTTTACATTATTCGCAGTTCCTCGTTGGACGAGTGGTTTTCGCGCTCGGCTGCCAATCCGGTGATCCGAAGTTCGATTCTCGGCTCGGCCAACGCGGAATCAGGGGAAAAATTTATTTTTTGTGATAGAAATTCATCTCTCGATATAGTGTGGTTCGGATCCCACAGTAAGCTGTAGGTCCGTTGCTAGGTGACCAACTGGTTCCTAGCCACGTGAAAATATCTATTCCTTCGGACCAGCCCTAGGAGAGCTGTTAATCAGTTCAGTGGTCTGGTAAAACTAAGGTATACTTAACTTTTTACATTATTCGCTATTTCACCAGAATGCTTTTCCAAGATATATCACTTTCAACTCTGATAACTGAAGATTTTAGTTCAAAAAAAGATCAAATGAAATCGCAACATCTTAATTAAAGAAGATGGCATCTGAAGTGATGTTACCAAGATTTACAGATTTTACTTATAACTATTATTAAAAATAATGATGATGGTAATAATACAAGTAACATGTTATTAATGCTAACAGAATCTATAAGAGTAGAAACTGATCAACAAACAAATTAAAAGAACAGCTTTGATGTTCAACAACAATAGACAGATTGAAATCTGAAAACGAATTGAAGTCACACCGCACCCTACACAAATATAATGGACTTTTTATTTATTTACATTATGAATTATTCTTATTAGTTTGTTTGAATTAATGTATTACTGGCTTCATATGAAAACTACCTAGAGTAATCTTTTTGACGTTCAAACTTCTATTAGGTCCTCTCTTGTTTGTCCTGTGCTAAAGCGATAACTGATTTTTAAAAACAAAGTATTAGTGGTCGGGGTGAATAAATCAGATGACAAAGAGAAAAAGAGGGGACAACCCAAATTAATGTTTTGAAAAAGATGAGGATAACCAGCATCACATAGTAATTCATAGCACATACAATTAGTTCATGTTTTCAGAAAATGAAACTGTTTAGGCGAGAAAAAAAAAGAAGAAGCCGTAAACACATTTTTCTTCCAAATATGCTGCCGAGAGATCATCACAAAATCATATATGTATATATATATATATATATATATATATATATATATATATATATATATATATATATATATATATATATATATAGAGAGAGAGAGAGAGAGAGAGAGAGAGAGAGAGAGAGAGAGAGAGAGAGAGACCTTACCTTACAGACCTTACAGTTCGTTCGGGTTGGCCCAGGTCCCTCAGTGTGAGGCACCTCTAATGTCTACCAGAGAGTTGCTAGTACATCTTCCGGTATATTTTGCATCTTCCAATCTTGGATGGTCTGGGATGCAGTTTAGATATTTGTCGAGCTTATTCTTAAACACATCCACGCTCACTCCTGATATATTCCTCAGATGAGCTGGCAATGCATTGAATAGACGCTGCATTATCGATGCTGGTGCGTAGGATTAATGTCCTGTGTGCTTTTCCTTATTTTTCCTGGTATAGTTTGGGCACTATTAATCTACCTCTGCTTGCTCTTTCTGTATATTTTTTAGTTCCATGATGTTTTCTGCTATTCCTCTATCTGGTTTTCCATGCCTGAATTATCATGTAGCGTTCTCTTCTTCTTTCTAGACTACATAAGTTTTAAGGATTGTAGTCTTTCCCAGTAGTCAAGGTCCTTAACTTCTATTCTAGCTTTAAAGGACCTTTGTACACTCTCTTAAATTTGTGAATATCCTTTTTGATATGTGGGTACATAATCATATTGCAATATTCAAGTGGACTACGAACCATATGTTTTATAAAGCATAATCATGTGTTCAGCTTTTCTTGTTTTGAAGTGCCGTAACAACATTCCCATTTTTGCTTTACATTTTGCCAACAGAATTGCTATTTGATCATTGCATAACATGTTCCTATTCATCATCACACCAAGGTCTTTAACCGCTTCCTTTATTTGTGATTGTCTTATTATTAGGTCCCCTATATGCATATAGCTTTCCTTCTCGGTCTCCATAATTTATTGATTCAAATTTATTAGAGTTAAATACCATCCTATTTAACCTCGGCCCAATCATATACTTTGTTAAGGTCTCTTTGTAGAGCGTTCCTATCTTCAATCACAAGTAATTTTCTCTACTTATTTCTTGTGTCATCTGCGAAACTACTCACTACCGAATCCTTAACATTACTGTCTATGTCTTGCAATCATAATAACAAACAGTATTGCAGCTAACACCGTACCTTGTGGCACACCGGATACTACCTAGGCTTCATCCGATTTCTCGTCGTTTGCAATAACTATCTGTTTTCTGTGTGTAAAAATTCTTTTAACCATCTTCCTACTTTATATCCACGATATTGTGTTTTCTAATTTTTCTTCGCTAATATATTATGGTCTACCTTGTCAAAAGCTTTTGCAAAGTCTAGATAAACCAAATCTGTTTCATTTCCGCTTTTCATATTTTGAATATGTTCTCACGGTGGACTAACAGTTGGGTTTGTGTACTTTTTCCGGGTACGAAACCATGTTGTCCTATATTAAACAAATTATTTTTTATTAAATGTTTCATAATATTTTTCTTCATTACCCTTTCATACACTTTCATCAGATATGTGATGTTAGACTCACAGGCCTATAATTACTTGCCTCTAGTCTTGATCCACTTTTGAAAGTAGGGGTAATATATGCTAATTTGTGCTCATCATAAATCTTCCCTGTATCTACACTTTGTCTTAATAATATTGCAAGTAGCTTTGCAATAGATGAACTACTTTCTTTAACAAAATAGCAGGAACTCACATCAGGCCCTGCTGCAGCTCCATTTTTAATTTCGTTAATAGCCTGCACAATATCAGCTTCATTAATATCTATGTCAGCTAAATATTCACTATTTTCGTCCCTTACTTCTATATCATTATCTTCATTATCTATTCTAGGGGTGAATTCTCTCTTATATCGTTCTGCCAATATGTTGCAAACTTTCCTTTTTTTTCATTCGTTAATCTCCCTTCAATTCTTAGAGGGCCTATTTCTATTCTTCTTTTATTCATCTTCTTCGTGTATGAGTATAATAGTTTGGGGTTTTGCCTTGATATTTAATAGGGTTTTTTCTTCCAAGTCCCGTTTTTCATTTTCTTTTGATTGTATAATCTTTTGTTCTACATTTTCTATCTTACTTTTTAGTTCTATAACTTTCCATGCATTTTTTTCTTTTGCAAGACCTTTTTTCCACTTTTCGATTTTCTGGAACAAGATCCTTCTGTCTCTTGGTATGCATGACTGATGTTTACTTTTCTTCTTCGGTATATATTTATCTATTTTCTCTAATATTTTATATAATATCTCCGTATTTACCCTTATGTCATCACTTACGAAAATGTGATCCCAATCTTTGTTTAATTCTTCATTTATTTCTGACCATTTTATATTTTTACTGTAGAAGTTGTATTTTCCATATCCTTCCCACTTTTTCATTTCTTGCTTATCTCTGTTTTCACTTGCTTTGGAATGGACTGTTAATTCTATGACATTATGGTCTGAAATACTCGCATTATAAACTATTATTTCTTTAAACATAATTCATCTCATTCACAAATACTAGGTCTAAAGTATTTTCCTTTCTTGTTTGCAGATGATTTATTTGTTGAATGTTGTATTCTAGTAGCATATCAACAAAAAGGCTTTCGAATTTGCCTCTTATCTTCTGCACTACTATTACTCTATTTTTTATATGTATAAGTACATCCACAATCTCCTAATTGTTCTTTCAAGTCAACGAAAGGAAAGTTTGAAGTCTCCAGATAGGAGAATAGTCCCAGTCTTTGTGATTTCTACATATATCATCCACCAATTTTCTATTATTAAGTCAAACTCTTTAGTATTAGGAGGTCTATATATTACTATGTTCATTAATTTTTCAGATTCAAATTCTACCGCTATTAGTTCACATTCTGAGTTACTATATTTCTCATATATTTTTCCTTGTTTTTTGTCTTTCCCATATATTGCGGTTCCCCCTTGATTCCTATTTTTCTATCTGATCTATAAGTTTGGAACCCTTTTTATTTGATCATCATTTCCAGGTCTCGTTAGGAATAACCAGGTTTCACTTAATTATTTCATTATTAATCTATTTTCTTTTCAATTTTGGGTTAGGTTTCTTATAACGCTACTCTATTTTTCTTTTTGAGTTACCTTCGTAACCTAGAACCCTGGCGCATTCATCACTAATGATGGTTTGCGTGTTTTTCTCCTTCAATTTAATATTGGTAATAATAACGATTTTCCCATGTCCTCTTTCCTGTTCTGGTTATTTGTTGTTCTTGTTTTTTTCATTTCCAGAATTCTGACATTAAAAAAATTAAAAATCCAACTTTTTCCATTAATAATTTTGATCTTCCTTCATCATAGTTATTCATTTTGTGTCTTGAATCTGCAAGTTTTTCTCCGTATCTGCCAATAGTCCCCCTCTTGCATAATAAATAGAGTTATTATCTCTTGAGTAGAATCTTGGAGCTGTTGCTTTGAAATTTTTTGCTGACACCTCTGCATATCTCGTTGATGGCTTGCTTTTTTCTTTTACCTGATACTCTTCATTCCTCTCTTTATTTGTTTCTTTCTTATTTTGGAGTTTTTATTACTTGATTGGTTATTTATTTGATTATGATTCATGGCTACAGGGTGCATATATAATTTTACATTTTTGTCGAACTTACATCCTTTTTCCTTCTTTTAGGTTTTTTGTATATTTTTGGATGCAGATCTCTGCAATCATCCTCATAGCCATCTAGGTATGCACATTTAACCATATATTTCATAGTTGTGGACATACCTTAGGATGTTTTGTGGTAACATCTTTCTCCAAATCTGCAATTCCCTCTTTTCAAAAGGTGGCAGACTTTGTCTTTTTTTGTCTATTTTTTTCCTCTTTCCCGTCATTGTGTGTGAAAGAGAGAGAGAGAGAGAGAGAGAGAGCGCGCGAAATCATCTCTAAAGTCACCAGCTTAATTCCGAAACCCTTTCGAAAATGCTACTTTTTTTTTTTTTAACCGCCATATACTTTTTTTTTAACTGCCATATACTTTTTCTGTCCGCCCTCAAGATCTTACAAACTACTAAGGTTTAGAGGGCTGCAAATTGTTATGTTTGATCGTCCACACCTCCAATCATCAAACATACGAAATCGCAGCCCTCAAACTTCAGCAGGTTTTTCTTTTTCTTTCTATTTTATTTAGGGATAAAATAACCATAATCGTGCGCATGCAACGATACAGGACACGCCACACCACCACCGGGCGGCCGTGGTTAAAGGTTCATGGGCCACGGCTCATACAGCAATTTCACCGAGACCTCCACCGAAAGATAGATCTATGTTCGGTGGCCTTTTTACTTGTTTACACGCTGTACAGAAAACCGACTGATCCGAAGAAACTTCAGGGCATTTTTACTTATTTTCTTTTATTACCATTTACTCTCGCTTATTCCATAAAGGCAGTACTGAACTTGCTTTTTGATTATCAATACAGCTTCCACTGCAGGTGATCTTAATCCCTCTACCCTTCTCCACGCAGCTTCACCGTGCACTATTTCAAGTAGCTTTATGTCGTACTGGGCTCCTCATTAAAAGTAACTTTATAAAGGGGCCCCATTCTTCTCTTGAAGATGCTCTAATTCCGTAAAAATAATCTTCTGCCTAAGTCATAAAATGAACTATAATAAGACCGTAATCTAAGAATCTTCCTTTAATCTGCTTGCTCTTTTATCCAATCTGGATCTATTCTTTTCCTGCAGTTTATTACAATAATATACCTTCACACTTTTGCAAGAACTCATTCATGAGTATTTAACGTACGGTTTACATATTACTACTCTACTTAACATTAGATATTACAACTTCATTTAACACGGCATAGAAGTAAAAAATATCTAGGACTGAATCCCGACTGGTTGAATAACAGAGCTAAATAATAACGACACGACGGGAAATACACAGCAAACTATGAAGTGTAGAAATAAAATTATTTTTTCTTCCAAACAAAATGAAAAGAAAATCTATAAAAGTTGGAGAGGAAGATACTGCAGAAAGCCAAAAATGCCAGGCCTAAAGAACTAGCCGGGGTTACTTCTGCGATCAATTCCGATGTCTGTCAATCCTGAGAACCGATGGACATATTTGTGTGAAGGGTGGCTTTTCCTGGCAATCCTTTTCATTAGTTTCTTTTTCTTTCACTTTCATTCTGCCTGTCTCTTCGTCTCTAGAAGGGCTAGGAAACATTCCAAAATTGCAATAAAAGGTAATACAAACTAACACATATATAAATGTATTTATGTGTGAACCTGACAAGCTTCCCTGGAGAAAAAAAAAATACTAACCGATTCAAAGTTTTGATAAAAAGAAATAAGCGAAAACTGCCATTGACTCCAATAAAAATTGCATATACAAACACATATAATATAATATATATATATATATATATATATATGTATATATATATATACATATATTTATTTATATATATATATATATATATATATATATATATAATATAGATATATATATATATACAAACATATATATATATATATATAAATATATATGTGTGTGTGTGTGTCTGTGTTTTATGACCTTAGGGAGGTCGCAACACGTAAAACATACCTCTTCGAGGTATTTTGGCAACGTTGACCGAGCAAAGCACCACTCTTTCTCGACGGAGATGTCGAAGAATCCTCTCCCTCTCTATCTCTCTCTCTCTCTCTCTCTCTCTCTCTCTCTCTCTCTCTCTCTCTCTCTCTCTCTCTCTCATACATAAATCGCAATTTCATAATTACCCAAGGTCGCTAATCAGATCCGAATTATCAAAAACAGAACTCTATGGTAAGAACAAATGATTAAATAAAGATGCCAAATTCTGAAACTCTAGCTTTCTAGAAAAACGGTGAAAACTCCAAAATAAGGTACCAACTAATGATCAATTCAAATAGGAAACCAAAGTAAAACTGGGGACTGGACCAAACAGTCCAGATCCTTTTCTCTCCACCACCAAACATCAGTCAAAGAATAACAATGCCTAATAATTCCTCTCCCAATAATGAAATAAAAGTACACAGTTAAGTCATTAGGCCCCCAAACCCCCTTTACAACGTGAGGTGGGGATTGCCAGTGATGACTACTACAAAAATGTTCCGACACTCGCTCTTCCGATCACATGAACTGAGATTTCGTTATAATTTTCAAAGAGCAGCACAAACAGCTATGGCACCTGCTATGTAATATATATATATATATATATATAATATATATATATATATATATATATATATATATATATATATATATATATATATATGTATTATAATATATATATATATATATATATATATATATATATATATATATATATATATATATATATATATATATAGGTCTATACCAAGGGAAGGGTTTTTTGATTTAATAGTATATTGTCAATATGTTCTCTGTTACCTATTGGAATGTGAAGAACAGTGGAGAGGCCAACGACCCGAGAAAGCTGACATGAGTTTCTATGGGTGGCGTGAGATAAACTGCTTAAGTTAGACAAGTCAATGTATGATAGTTTATTAACTCTTCTCAAAGTGCATTTGTGAAACTGGATGCAGCCAGTAATCGTGAGGCATTAACGAACTGTGTGTTCGTATGTGCGTGTGCGCCTCTTTCTGTTAAAAGTGTATCATACACAAGGTCTAATGGGGGATTTTGATAGAGGCGTCTTTTGAAGAAAGGCAAGATGCTGTGGCGCTCACCGGGAGTTTTTTATTAACATGTGCATTGGAGAAATATAAGGGGAGTGGTTATTAACCAAATGGAGGAAATATTTTTATAACTGGAGTGCTCTTATTATTAATATGGTGTCACATATTTATGGAGGTGAATTAATCTTTGGCGGGTGACCCTTTTTTTGTGGTTATGGAGTTTTTTTTTTTTTTTTTTTTTTTGAGCCAAGAGAAGATTTCTGTGGTTCTTTCTCTTTGGTTTCGTGACTATTTAGAGGCGATGGCATTACTGCATTACGAGTCCTATGGAGATGTGTGCATTTTTTATGTTCACAAGTGTGTTATTTCTGGGAGGCATATAATTGGGCTGTGTATGTTGAGAGAATAAGTCTTCTAGACAAATTTTTGAAAACATATTAGTCATATCCTGGAGTTAATTTTGTGAAATGTGTCAGTTAGACCTTTTTCCTTTTTCTGTAGAATCATGAATTTCCAAACTTGTGTGTCTTACTGGAACATTTTTTTGTGCTGCTGTTTTGAGCATGCGTCCGCAGGCGGTATTTTTCTGCTGACAAGCGATGTGATGAGCCGTGTGCTGATTCCTTTTCCTTTGAGTGATGGTGATTGATCAGAATTTTAGCAATATCTGGAAAATGTTGACAATAGCATTTCGAAAGCGCATTGTGTAAGAGTTTGCTTTCTGGCAAATTCCATAACTTTACATGGAGTATTTCTTGGAAAAACGTGGGAGTTATGCATATTATACATGTATTATGTATTTTGATTGATTGGGGAAATCTATTTGTGATTATCTTTATTTTTATTTATTTTTTCTTCCTTGTTTTCCTATGAGAGATGTAATTGGGGATTGAGATTAAATAGCATATCTTTTTGGACGGGAGATGTAATTTACCGGGGAGATGTAATTTATCGGGGTTGTTGTTTACGTAAATGGGAGTTTGACATTAAGTCTCATTGTAATTAATTGTATGAACAGTAAAGGGGTTTTTGCTGTTAAACATTGGAGATTTTTGCTGATTTTTGTGGGTTGTTTAGATATCAGAACTTGAGAGAACATGTTTTTTTGGGTCTGGGGTGTGTTCGTGATTTCTTTTTTTGTTTTTTCCTTGAGCTCGTTACGATTTTTTCTCTTTTTTTTGCTTATGAGACATTCAAGTTTGAAATGTGAGTGCAGATGTCCGTGGAGTTGCTGTGATTTCTGAGTTGTGTGTGTGCTGATGTGTGAGTTTGGAGAATTGAGTTGGAGAACTTGATGTTTTTTTTTCTTTGAGAGTTGTGATAATGACTTATCATTTAGTAGTCATATTAAAGGGAGTTAATTGGGAGACGTTCAGTTAGTATTCTGACTTTTTTGAGATCATTGTTTGATAGAAGTAGATGTCTGGGTTAATTTCTTAGATTGACCAGTGACTCGACTGACATACTAACACACCAAAAAGTCATTTCCCAACGCCAGCAAGACGTCCACCAGCTGTGCAGAGAGTGTTGCTGCCGTTTTGTCCGTGGTGATTACAAGAGTTTCCACATGGTGATCGCGAGAATTCTACAGCGTGTCTTTTGGGGATCTGCAGAAGCCGTTAGAAGTCTTCTACAATGAGGGAGGCACTCCGGCTTCCTACAGCCTGCTACAGCTTGCTACTGTCTGTGCAGCAAGTTGCAGACAAAGAGGGATATTCAAGAATCGAAGAGAGAAAATTCTTGTGTTATTTAGAGATAAAAAGCGTAACAGACTTTATTTTATAATGCCGAAGACGTGCAGTTATTACTTATATTTTATTTAGCCGACCAATGTGTTTTGTATTATGTAAGCTATTTTGCTAGGCGGGGCTAGCATTGATTAGGTGGCCGAGCCATATTGGCCTAGGTTTTTGTTATAATATAATGTCAATATGTTCTCTGTTACTATTGGAATGTAAAGAACAGTGGAGAGGGAACGACCCGAGAAAGCTGACAATGAGTTTCTATGGGTGGCGTGAGATAAAACTGCTTAGTTAGACAAGACAATGTACGATAGTTTATTAACTCTTCTCAAAGTGCCTTTGTGAAACTGGATGTAGCCAGTAATCGTGAGGCATTAACAAACTGTGTGTTCGTATGTGCTGGTGCGCCTCTTTCTGTTAAAAGTGTATCATACACAAGTCTATGGGGGATTTTGATAGAGGTGTCTTTCGAAGAAAGGCAAGATGGCCGTGGCGCTCACCGGGATTTTTTTATTAAGTGTGCTTTAAGTGTTCCTTCGGCTGCTTGGGGAGAGTGTTGAAGTGCTTTAGCCAAAGACTGGCTTGTATCTATTTGACATTTTTTGTTGATGACATCCAATCTTTAATCTCTGATTGTTAAACTTGTGTGTGTACTTATGGGATGTGTTTTCTGCGTCTTTGAAACAGACGGTTCTGGCAATGGGAGGGGACCGAAAGGGAGTCCCGATGGATATAGACTTTTTGGAGACTATAACTGTTCAGACATGTTTGTTGGGGTTTTTAATTGAATTGCTTCATTATTTATTCATTGTTAATAAAGGTATCTTTTGTATGCAAACTCTCATTTTGGTTTACCTGTTAGAATGGAGAGAAAGAGTTTGTCGAGAGAGAGAGAGAGAGAGAGAGAGAGAGAGAGAGAGGAGAGAGAGAGAGAGAGAGAGAGAGAGAGAGAGGGGCTGTGTGTATTAGTTTGCCTTGACGCTCGAGTTACACGTTTACCAAATGAATAATGAGGAATACCTCATTACATATATATATAAAACTGCAACTAATCCTGAAAGTAATCATGAGGAATTTCGTAAGAAACTCTTCAAAAAGAGTGTTATATTAACAATTTTCTTCTAGCGCCTTGCCAAACTTTCCCTCAGAAGTTGATTCAAGCCCGGGCGCATATCAGCGAAGCCAATATTTAGCTTAAAAGGAGTGATGGCCTAAGGTTATTATTACTGCTGTTACGACCACTAATTTGCAAGTGAACACACTTTCATCATTGTAAGCTAAATTAAAAATTAAAACTGAAAAGAAGTATACGCCTCCGCTTCTAATCGAGAAAATAAAATCTTTTCAAAATAACAGAAAAGTGGAAAATATTTTATTATCAGAAAAGAAAAAGATGCTTTGCCAAGAATTATTCCTAAATATAAGAAAGATATAAAAAGAAAAGACGGTGAGCTACTTTAAATATAAAGTGCGCGTTTATATATATATATATATATATATATATATATATATATATATATATATATATATATATATATATATATATATATATATATATATAATATATATATATATATAAGCGAATCCCACAGGAAAGAAATTTCCTGTGGGATTCGCTTAATTATGAAGTCACGTGCATCTACAGTGATTTTTTAATCAGATATATATATATATATATATATATATATATATATATATATATATATATATATATATATATATATATATATATATATGAATAATTATCACATCACCGCGATTCATATAATCATTCGAGCTACAAATGTCCTTTAATATCTAATTCGCCTTTTCTTACCTCGGAATTGATATATTTCATTATAGAATAAACAATCACGGACGATCCACCATCATCACGCTGGCCGGGTCTTATTCACTCGATATTTAATTGTGCAACAAGATACAATTACAACTCGAGCATACCATTCAAAAGATTGAAGTTTCGTCAACATAATGTAATATATGAAAGCCCCATACGAACTAAAATAAGCATGTGACGCTCTTCGTAAAATATCAAGTTTTTCAAGGCATTTTTGAATTCCAATATTGTAATCAGCACAATAAAACAACATTTTGTTGCCTATATTAGTGAAAGTATGAAACTTGTTATTCCCGGGGTCATGGTTGAATTGAATTCATTTTTACCTTGTAATCGGTGGGTTTTTGGGTATCCTTACTGCCATCACAGCTGAAACTCCACAGTGCTTATTTGATTGTTATTATACACATTTTTGGTCTTAATTCGCTCCACATTGCACTTGAACCACGTTGCTGTTCCTGGTTTCCTTAGCGCTCTCCACAAAGACAGTTACGTTAGCAGCAGACGACGACGCTGCAAATGTTTTATTCCCTTAATTGTTTACTTTACTCATTATTTAGCTTCAACTTTACTTTGTTATTTCAAAATGTTTATTTAATTCATGTCTATTACCCCCTTTTTTGCAACCAAATTAACCTGAAAAATTACAGATATTTCTAAAGTAGATACAATCCAATGTTTCTAACTCTGTCGTACATCTGGCTGCCGAAAAGCCATAGCGGAACAGACGATGGATAAGTGGATTATAATGGTTTTTTTTTTTTTTTTTTTTGGTTTTTTTTTTTTTTTTTTTTTGCTAGCACTTTTCTTGATTTAAGTCTATATTAGTATTTTGATTTTTTTAATAACTGTATGCCAGAAATAAATGTAACCTTTAATGTTTGCATACTAAGAATGGCAAAATCATCGTTGCCTATTATTGGAGCTTCACACATGCGTCGATGCATTATTATAAACTGTTTCCATGAATTCTAGTTGTCATAGTAATGCAATAATGATGAAATTGCTTTAAAATTTATGTATATATACTTTCAATACATAGGCTAATTCCACTAATTTCCACGTTTTGTGTAAGTCTTATACCCAGTTTGGAGGGTGAACACATCCAATTGGCAACAGAGAGAGAGAGAAAGGAAGGCGAAGGAAGGAAGGAAGGATAGGGGTGGTGGTGGAGGGGGGGGGAGAGGGTAGGTGGAGCTTTTTTACGCTTGTTCGTATCCATTTGCCTGGATAATGGAGTTTTTGTCTCTTGGTACAAGGACAAATGCCGTTATTCTTTACGATTAGTGATTCACGATACCCTTATAAATTACGGCATGGGTGTAATGCATTATTCAGCAAAATCTCGTTCTGATACGAGTGTTCGTTACAGCAATATTGCCAAAAAACGTGCTTGCACTGTCTCTGAAACCCAAAGTAGGTATGCTGCTTATGTGTCCAATCAAGTTTTTTGTAATCAAGTATTTTTTACAAGCTAGCTATTGTATAAATTTGTATTTTTCCTCCATCAAAACATTATGCCCCTCAATGCTAACTTTCCCTCTTTTAACGACTTTCTGGTCATTGCGAATTCGGACCCCATTAATTTTCTTATGGTACGAAAAAACAGACAGAGGCCTAGGGACCGAAAGCGATTGCGTCACACTACGGCGGTAATCCGGCAGTAAAACATCTTCATATATCCAAAAAGTAAATAATAAAGATATATATATATGCGCATTACGATTATAACAATTACATGAATAGCTGATAACAATCTGCATGAACAACTGGCAAACTGTTCTGCAAGAAAGTGAGTATAGCAATTCATCTACAATAGGTACGAAAGTCAAGATGTCGTGACGTCATAATACAGGACATATTAAAATAACGTTCTAATTCCGAAAAATAATTACTTAAATTGAGTCAGAATCGAGTTCTTTTTCAATAACGAATATTTTCAAATTAACTCATCATAAATATGTAAAATATTGATGTTTTACTATTTATTTAAATAATTATCTAGTGCACGCTTCGTCGTCGTCTTCTACCAAAACAGTTGTTTCCTTAAAAACGTCGTGGCCAGTGACCGTATTCCGATTGTTGTGATGAAAGTGCCCCAGCATCTATGGGTACAAATGGTGTGCGGATTTATCACAGGAAATGGGAAGTTTGTTGACACAAGCGACTCCACAAACATCGAGATGGCGTCAATCATCTAAGATATTTAAGCGCAAGTAAAAATTTAGAAAGCGTTTTGGCGAGATTTGCACTACATTGGCCAGTCCAAGCGGTTGTTACCCTATGTACCGAAGGGGAATTTTTAGTTGATAATATTTTCGTCCCCTCATGGGATCGAACCACCGTCCAGTGGACAGGCCCGAAATCAGAACGGACAGTGACGTTATCGAGTCGGCAACAGAGAGGCTACAAGTTTATATCGATTCTGACCATACCATATCACTGGTCGAACTCGGTGTTTTTCGTAAATAGAATCGTTTCAAATTACGAAAAAACACCGAGTACGACGTTGATTTGCAATGGTCAGAATCGATATAAACATATAGCCTCTCTGTTGGCCGACTTGATAACGTCACTGTCCGTTCTGATTTTGTGCCGTCACTGGACGGTGGGGTTCGGATCCCATGAGGGGACGAAATTTTCATCAACTAAAAATTCCCCTTCGGTACATATATGAAATATATCAATTCCGAGGTAGAGCGAATTTTATATTAAAGGACATTTGTAGCTCAAATGATATGTATATATATATATCTATATATATATATATATATATATATATTATATATATATATAGATATACATATATAGCCGTTTTTACTACTTTAATCAAAGGCATTGCTGATTTTTTCAACATGCTTCTAAATTCAATTTACCATCCTAATTCCTCTTGTCCAATTCTTTACTTTAAACTTTAGCGTAACCTAAAACCTTTACACATTTGTTCACGAGGAATGAAAACTACGTCTACGGTCCGTACTCTAGATTGCATGGCTCAGCCTTATTTTCATGGCTTTCTTTATTTGCTTCTAAGTGACATAACTTTAAGGGTACATTTTCGTTGTTATTTTTTTTTATCTCGGCGGATAAATTTCCTCCTGAACTTCAAATTATTCAAAATAATTTAATATTCAATGCAATATTTACTTTTGTCATGCATTGACTGTCTTTTAATTATTCTCTCTTGTACTTTTTCTTGAAACAATAATTGTAACGTCACCCTCCGTACGCAATTGAACTTTCGGTCTAAAATAGAGTTTTTATGTTTACTTTTCATCTTACTACCAGTAAAAGGGTTTTGGACATTTGTTTTTCACTTTTTTGTATGACTTACATGTTACAACGTTCCTTGTAATATTTAATCCTCAGCAGCTTCAAACTAGAAATCACTAACAGGATTACGTTAGAACGAAACTACAGACTTGTGGTCCCACGCAGAAGGCCAACACACAAATCTTGTAGAATGGAGCACTTCAGTTCTTTTTGTTTCTCCTTCTGAATTTTGATCATACATACCAGACGATATTCGGAGAAGCTACTATTCAGCAACCCACTTCTAATATTACCCAGCACAGCTTTACGTGAAAAAAAAAAAAAAAATTAGCCTTTCATCTGACTGCATTATGTTATTCCATTATTCTTTAATTTGCGCCATACCTCCTAAAGTTGAGCCCGTTTCCTCGACCGCTCTCCCGAAAAACATAAAGTCATGTTCAGAGCATAGGCTCAGTCGCTTAGGACTAAACAAACAGATCCTTCAGATTTCTTCACAAGGCTCCCTGTTCGGTCAAGCAAACCTAACATGTAACAGCTGTTAACAATTAACAGTATATGCAGTGAATAACAATGTTTTTTCAGAATTTACTTTTACAACGACTGACTGAATGATTACTGGGTTTATATTAACCTGACATCATAACGACGAAGTTCAACAATGATGGAAATAATAATGTTACAAGCAAACGGACAATTAAAATCGGCTGTCCCATAGTTATATATAAGCAAACCGTAAAACTATCCTGAAACGTTAACTATACTATTCAGTGCCCGATATATAAGCAAACCGTAAAACTATCCTGAAACGTTAACTATACTATTCAGTGCCCGAATGGTCACAATTTATAACTTTTGGGACAAGGAAAAAAGTAATGAGTCACAGTAGAAAGAAACAAACAAATTCCAGACTGTCGTTGGATGTCATTTAAATTTCAACTGACTTTTAGCATGAGTATTTCATGCAAATATTTTACCCAGCATTTCAAAGTCATATTTCAAGCATATCTTACAGAAAAAAAATGTAATAAAAACTTCATGAAAAACAAACAATTCCTCTTCATGACAGTTATGCAAGACTCTCTCTCTCTCTCTCTCCCTCTCTCTCTATTCGAGTTTGTGCATGAATGCAGAACAAGTTTTCTCCTTTTGTTATGAGGTATAGAACATCACCACAAAAGGCGATTGTTCGCTGCACGGGCTTCTCTGGGAAGTGTCTAGTGAAACGAATAGCGAACCGCAGACCATTATAACTGGATATAGTGTTTCTCTGAGAGAAAAGTTGCATATCATAGTGCCTGGTCATGGGTGCTTTTTCTTCCAATCTGAGAGAAGCGTTACAATGGTAAGCACGAGGAGTAAATATGAAGTCTCCTTTTTCTTTTAGTAAAGAAAGAAACGATACCTTTAAAATAGCCCCTTTGGATCTCATGGTTCTCTTTCCGATTTAATGTCTAGCCTGTATCATAATTACAGATATCATTAGGCACACTGGCAAGAAATATTACCCCATCTACTTAAGAACTCTGTAGTTAATAGAGCATTTGTGAACAAAAATACAATGTAACAAACAATTATAGACGGCCCTCCCGAAAATATTAAAAAACGTGTATGTCAAATTCTTTGAAGTCATGTGGCAACCTTTAATTTGGACAAACTTGAAAGTCATTGGTTTGGTCTGTATGGTGGTTTTACGCTGCATGGAACCAGTGGTTATTCAGCAAACCTGGAAAGTCATTGGCAAAGTGAAAGAACAGCATAAAAATGTTTAAAATCTGCACAGGTACAGTACAATAATAACCTTATCGAGCTCACTTCTATGAAAGTAAAACTTTGGCAATAGTGAGTATATCCGTGAAGGCAAGTAAAAAACTCAGATCCATTAACTAAAATTAACAAATAAGTAAATGTTTAGATTTCAATGAAGGTGGTGACAGGAAAAGAGCGGAGGCGTGAGCCATTTACACAGATAAACTATATTTGTAAATGCAGTATATACTTGACCTCAAATGCTAAAGATTTATTGCTCCGTCCTCATTTTTCTTTGTTATTTTTTTGGTTTTTTTTATTCCCCCACCTCGCAATTTAGTGCCGAACCATCAGTACGAGCTTTTGTAATGTCACTAGTTCATATTCTGTAAATTTCTGCATACCAGTTCTCATGAAGATATCTTAAACATATGGACGAAGCCGGTCAGGATCTATACCCAATGTCTCATCTTCCTTCTAGGGCATCTATTACTTAATCTATCTCTATATACAACGTGTAAAAAATAAAACTTATTAAAAATCACCAAAATATAAGAAAAAAGTCGACCTTCTTACTGTCATCATGGGCGGAAGTTTTCATTAAAAATATCGTTGATGCCTCCTTGCTATTCTATTTTATAAAAAATATCATCTGAGAGCTTATTTAATGACTCATACGTCTTCGGGCCTCTAGAATCGCTTTTTTTGTCAACTTTAGATTAAAAGAGGATCGTTCAAAAAAAATACTGTGACTATTGCAATGAATTGGAGAATGGTTTAAATTGATCACATACAAGACTCGATATGAGCTTGAACATATAGCGCTACTTTCGCATATCAGCAAAGCAAATTTCTTTAATATATAAATCATTCTTCAGTTTTGACATGATACTATTTGTGATTTTGTGATTTATATCTTCTGGTATACTTCTTCGAATTATATTTTCTTTACTATCTGAAATGATGTATTGCTCTATGGAGTCTTGATAAGCAAATCAAGAGACGTTTCGTCTTTGTTCAGTTGAACTTACGTGCATTATGAATGATAATAACATTAGAATTTTTTCAGGAGGAAAAGTCTCACGGTCCATTTTCTTGAATGGTCATCTTTACCCTTAGGCTCTAAATGATGCAAGAAGAAATATTTTTTATTGCCAATAAAATGAATAATGTCCCAAGAAAATTAATTAAGTTTTCCAAGCTGTATAAACGTTATTTACATGAACCAAAGGGAAACAATTGATTTCAAAAGGATACTGAAGTACATAAACTGTTAAGATGTTCTCTCCAGGAACGTCGACCTTTAGTGACTATACTGACACAACTAAATCTGTTGTTTTGAGACCGTTATCATATATTCTGATGATATTTAAAAAAAAAAATCTTCAAAATAAGGAAGTCTTACTTGCAAGGGCAATAGTAAGCATTGTAAGCAATAGGTTCGCCGGTCAATGTTTCTTTAACTGTGCAAGATTCCCATAACTGTCAAGGTCAATCAATTCTCTCTCTCTCTCTCTATCTCTCTTTCTTCTTCCTTCTTCTTCTTCTTCTTTTCTTCTTCCTTCTTCTTCTTCTTCTTCTTCTTCAAGGTTTGGGTGGACTACTTCCCGACCTCTCCTCCCCAGCATAATCTTTGATGAAAGCAGCATATGAGATAAGAAAAATGTGACCTTTTGATATAGACAAAAAGCGTTCTGTGAAAGAAAAATTCCACACACACAAAAAAAAATAAAAATAAAAGAAAAAATGGCTATGACTCCTTTTTCCCTTTTGTGGTCTTCCTTATGATGAAAAGGGAGTTGGACGTTGTCCTTTGATCTTTTGTTTTGATGCTGTATTCAATTCATGAGATGTCTTCTTTATGTTCAGTTTGCTTAAGGCGTTAATTGTAGGGCAGCATTGTACCCATCGTGGGTTTAAGTGAGAAGGTAACTAAAGCGGCGGAACAAAATTTTGCTCTACTGTAAAAAATTACTTTCGTGTACAGCAAACGCGTAATATACAGTATATATCCAAACATATACATCTATGGAGACTATACGGATAGCATAGGAATACAACAAAAATTTGTGGCAGATTTAATTAAAAAGATAGCGCTGTGTGGCTCTGTGTAAATTGCATACGTATAATGATGAATATTGAAAGGGAAATTACGAAACTCATGAAGGATGGAATAGAAATTTAAGGTCACCTGTCTTTTATAGGCAAAAGACGCTCCAGAAGCAACTAAAATTCCTCACATGGCGGATAAGTAAAATAAAATAAAATGAAATATTTTTATTCATTGACTTGTACACTAACATTACGATTACAACTTCAGGCTTCCGAAGAAACATCCGAATAACGTCTTCTCTCTCTGTTGATGGAATATTCTATAAAGCGGAGGTGTTACCCTTCCCACGCTCAGGAAAAACATAAATACACGCACGAACACTTTAAGGCAGCCATAAGTTCCGTTCACTGCTGAGTCATACAAAATTAAGCTCGCCTACTCATTTTGTGTCATACGGTTAAACAAAAACCATCTTGATGTCGATTGTGGAACATCACAGTATGCGTAGGAGGGCATAAACATTTACTTATTTTCTTCGCAACAAATTTCAAATTCTTTGCTTTGAGTATTCTTAGATAATGAAAGTAAAACGTATGAGCAGCAAATCGGTACTTTTAAATACTTACTGACTTTCAGTATCTATTTAGTTTTGTTTTTTTTTTTTTTTTTTTTTTTTTTTTTTTTTTTTTTTTTTTTTTAAGGTCTGGTTTCACTTGGCTAGAAAGAATCTAATTGTATGCACTTACGAACACATGGCTCGTATCTACCTAAAAAGATAACTGAATTATTTCATAAAAGTTCCAATAACAAAGAAGAAGAAGAAGAAGAAGAAGAAGAAGACGAAGAAGAAAAAGAAGAGTTACAAGGATTAGAATGTCTCAAAGACTTATTATTCCATCCCATCATTTATCTCGAGGAGCAGGTTTTTACCGTTCATTCACAGTGTCCTAATGACTTCGTCCAGCTTCCTTTTAAACTCTTCCACACTCTTGCTGTTTACAGCTTCTGGTGGCAGTTTATTACATGTGTCACATCCTGTAAGTAAAGCAGCTGCCACATAGATGTGTTTGTATCTCTTCGGTTCTAGTTTCCATCCATTATTTCTTGGCTGCTTTTCGCTTCATGTGAAGAAGTTACTGTCTCCTTTCATTATGCCTTTCAGTATTTTGGAATGTTTCTATTAGTTGCCTTATTGCTCTAGTTTATACCCCTACTAGTCTATTTATTGCCTATCTTAGTGTTAGTGACCAAAAACTGTAATGCATATTCAAGATGCGGTCTATCTATTGAAGTGTAGAGCTATAGCACCGTTTCCTTGTTTCTGTATTTGAACTGCCTCTTTATGTAGCCCACTAGGTTTTGTGCTTCCTTTCAGCTTTTAAGCAATGTTTTGTGGATTTTAAGTACTTGGCAATAATGACTCTAAGGTCCTCTTCTTATTCTACACTATCTATGTCATTCCAAGCAGAATTACATTGATCCAGGTTAAAAGGCAATTGCCATCTTTTTACCACTATCCTATTTTCATAAAATCATTTCTTAAACTTTCCACTGTACCTGGGTCAGCTGCATTTACACCTAGTTTGGTGTCATGAAGAGGAAGGAGAGAGAGAGAGAGAGAGAGAGAGAGAGAGAGAGAGAGAGAGAGAGAGAGAGAGAGAGAGAGAGAGAGAGTCCATTTATTACTTTGCCTTGTAAATTCAAAAAAACGTAATAATTTTCATAGAAAATGAACAAACAACTAGTATCCTGGGGGTAATGATAACCACCAAATTTGGCACCTAATAAGTACAGATAGCAAAACTAAGTCATCGAAAAAAAAACTAGCTGAACCATTGCTCTTAATCCTTTAAATCATCATATAAGAAACCTTTTTAATCATTAGAGGCCTTCGATACTACGGGAAAAACGGGACCCCTTCCTTGAACCTGCAGTACGGAAGCTAAACGTCTGTCCCGAAGAATTCAGAAATTTAAACAGACTAACTTTCTTGACAAGCAGAATTGAAAAAAGACAAGGAGAAACTATGAAAGGTCATTGAAAAATGACAAAACTTACTAAATGGGAAAATATTGAAACACTACTTTTATTAGGAAGTACTTTATTAGGTCTCTCCAAAACTTGAGGCCAGGAGCGTGGGGCTGTGCGATAACGATGGATGATAAAACACTTGGCCAACTCCCTTGTTACGAAAGCTGTGGGTACCACAGGAACAGGTCTCCATGACAATAACTAAACCATTTTCCAGCTAGTAAAAATGCCCTCCCTCGGTCCTGCAAATGCAAAGAACAGTGCTGGAAGCGCCTAGTAAAAATCAACTAACATTGTCTATAAAATACAGATAAAAAATTCACATGTCTAATGATTATACGAAGGTAAAAGGTTTAGGCTGTCAAGGAACTCTTCCACCTTTAAACAAAACATACAGCACACTTTTAAAACAAGGGAGGTTTCACTCAGCACTGAGATCAATTTATAACAAATATTATCAATGAGGAATATAAGAGCCATCTCTCTTATCATATGAAACAAAAACAATAAACTGTATGTATACGTAGTCTCCCATTTTTCCACTAACGCATAACCTAATTTCACGCTAAACTGTAATCCCATCTAACTACATCACCAGCGAGAGATTCACTGGCACTGCAGTGAATAGGAACAATTATCGGGTTAATAGTATCTACCAGATAGAATATTGAAGTCACCAGCAATAGCTTCACATCATCAAAACCCTTCACATAATGCAGCAGCGATAAGGTTATACCTGACTCTGGAAGTCATATAAAATTCATTTCCATACTACTCATTTCACTCTTCATAAGTCATTCCATTAAGGTTTCTATATGAGAGAGAGAGAGAGAGAGAGAGAGAGAGAAAGAGATGAGAGAAGAGAGAGAGAGAGAGACCCTAAATGCACACAATAGTTAGCGCACTATGTTGCCCTAAATCTTTGACCTGATTCTGACCTTTCCTATCCTGATAACGACCCTGAAAAATAAGAATAGCAATGGTGAGGAGGTCCTCCTAATGCTAAAATTATTTATTTTTGTGGCCAAAACATTTCTCTGTTCTTAATAGCTCCTCCACATCACTACAGACTAAACCCTGTTACTTAATCGACCGCGTAAGGTAAACACTGCCCTGCCATGTAACGTGTGTCATCTTATAATAATATTTCTGCCTCTTACGGGTCAAAGTGTGCTTCCAATTTGCTTCTTGGATCTGTCAAGTTTTCAATGCAATTCTGACATTACATTCTTCTGCAACCAGGTGGGCACCAAAAGGGTACATTGTAGCTTCTAAAAAGTCATCATGTCGGTAAATACTGACCTTATAATTAGAAAAAACACGCGTTGGCACAAGGCCAGTTATACAACGAAAAACTATCAGTGAAATTGGTAACCTGTCGAGATTCTCGTATAAAATTGTGGCATGAAATTAAAAAGAATCAAAAATTAATTATCAGCCATGAAATTATGGCAGGCAAAGAAGAGTTTATTTTCATCTCTTCGTCAGTGGTAGAGCACTGCATTTAGGTTGCAACCCTTTGGTTTGATCCTAAATTACCGCCTAACAATCGTCCCAGTTGTGGATGGCTATCAACAACCTGATCCCTACAGACCTTTACCTCTATACTTAGTCACCGTCCACTCTAAAAGGGGGAGGGGGAAAGGTTTGTGTTGAAAATACACACATACAATATATATATATATATATATATATATATAGTTATATATATATATATATATATATATATATATATATATATATATATCTTAAGGGCATCCACGCATGTAAAGAGGTTTGATAGTGCTGCGCAAGAATCATGGCTCGAGAGAAATAAAAAACAAAAAAACTTTGATGCCTATTTCAGCGACTTACTTTATTCCTCCAGCAGAGGAATGCTGAATACATACTATCGCTCTTTCTTGTGGCTCAACCTATTTTCTGACCTTAAAAGCTCACGACTTCATGCATAAAAATATGGTCGTATCTGCAAGTGCTTGAATTCACCCCACCACTGAAAACGTCCCCAGATGCTGCTGTCCAAAGCACCTTTTTCTTTTCCTTTTTCCTTTCGTTTCCCTTTTCCGGATATTCGCTCTCAAATGTCAAAAAGAAAAGCCAAAAGCGACCAGATAAAGGCAGTTTTTTTTTTTTTTTAAAGGCAAATCGAAATCCAAACTTTCAACTTCATTGTGAAGATAGTTTTTTTAGTTATTCCTGCAAGTAGTAAACAAGGTCGCTCTTCACCAGTTTTAAGAATGCAAATTTTTTTACCACAATCAATACTAAAACAAGGAAGGTGAAAGTCACATTGGAGCCCACAAATGAAATTAAAAGGTAAAACGAATAAAAATTTTTGAAGCTGGCAGAGAAAGTATCGTATATCAAGGAGGCAGATGATCACATCATATTTCCTTTCGTTCACAAATGTTCTCTATCGGGTCCAGATAGAGGCAAAGAAAATTGCTTTCAGCAATTAAAAATCTTCCAGCAAAGAGGGAACACTGTTTCAACTGTTGTGAAGAACCCTTCCATTTCAAAGTTCGACTGGAGCCGAGACCGAGTGTGTACAATGTTCAATTTTATCGCAAATCTATATACTGCTATGTCATCGTGCAATATATATATATATATATATAGATATATATATATATATATATATATATATATATATATATATATACTATATATATCATATATATATATATATATATATATATATATATTATATATATATATATATATTATATAAAACCAGGAGATGGGACGACAATGAGCTACTAATGAAAACGGTATTGAGAAAATCAATCTATTACTTTCTCAAGGAAACAAACAATAATCTATGAATGTCATTCACCTGTCATATTTAAATATATGAAATTAACTGTACAGTATATATGATAATCTTCGACGCAAGATTTTCATTTGTCACATCCATTTCAACCTAAAGTGGACGGCGATCACAGCTGATTCAGAAGTATTTTTACTCCTCTAAACATAATTTCATAATCAAACATGTTACATGATTCTGGTGTGAATAGATGGGTAACAGTACTTTTATCTTATTCATCGAAATTTGCCTATATTGTCACAAGAAGTTAAGATATTAAATATTTATTCTCCTCAGCACACATCTCTAATTCGTTTTCTCATCTGTCATTGATGCAAATATACGAAGACTTTTTGATACGTCATGTGAAACAAGGTTATCATATTTCCGTAAATAGGGTGCCGGATATGCTTTCACATCATATTTGTATTCCTGACATATAAATACATTATCATACAGAGAACAATTATGTTTACAATTAACAAGAAATAATTAATATTCAACAACACTCCAGAAGAAAAGACCAACATGAAACAAGCAACTTACTTAACCACATTACCATATGAGTTACATGACAACCTGACTGAATTACTGATAACGAATACAATTTCATTTCGGTCCTGTCTCAAATATCGACGACCTTCACTTCCTAGAAGGAATAAAAGTGTATCATTAATATCAATAAAATCACATGTTGTATTCGGGAAGGCATTTCATAAAGCATTATATAATACTAGATTATCCTGATCATAGCCTTATGCCGACGAAGAACGAAAGGACTTGAATGATTATACATAGTTAAACAATTTCATGAGTACATTACATTAAACCTGAGATGAAAACAGGTCATCAAACGACGAAAGGTATTCAATACGTCCATCAATCACAACGTTTTCTTGTAGCCTCTGAGAACTGATTTGCTGGTGATATTTGAGCATTGGTTAAAAAAATATCGTATTAGTCTGGTATTATATCTCATAAAATGGCAATATATTAAGATAAAATTAAGCCGAAAATTTGATGTAAGCCGAAAATGTAATGCAACTGTTAAGGTCTGATTCCTTGATAATACACATAACACCAAATACGAAAAATGACGGTTATCTAATTTTTCGAAGAAATTCTATACACAAACGAAATTAAACAGTCGTAACTTTTCGAACAGAAACTCTCAATAATATGGTCATTGAATCCTAAAATCTAACATATTTTTCGTAACATTTCAATTATTTCGAGTTTGATAAATATCACGTTTCAGATGCAATTTTTCTGCTTAATTCACTATATGAACCAACAACATTGTATCATACCCTGGTAATATTCAACATTATTAATTTTAATAAAAAGATGTTACACTTGCACTGCTTAAGACACTTATTCCAGGTGACATTTGGTAATTATTAGTAATAAAACAATCTCTTGTAGAAACTTATGTATCATACTGCATGGTCATAGTGTTAAGTATAGATGCATTCAAACCACTTACACCACAGAGCCTACTGTGCTGCGAAGTAGTGCACGTTACAGTTTGGCAATGCTTAAATTGATGTTTACAAAAAATTGCTTTTTACATTATGTTATAATTTAAATCGAGGATATTATGTAAGGTATAAATATGAGGATTTTATTTTTTTTGCATCGATAAATAAGCATATCTGTATGTAGCAAATGTATGCCTTGCAGATAAACACTTGAGAAGTAGCATCCTGCCATCCAAGTGAGGGCCAAAGGTCCTTGTGGTATGTATGTATGTATGTATGTATGTATGTATGTATGTATGCATGTATGTATGTATATATATACATATATATATATCTATATATATAATATATAATATATATATATATAATAATTATCATATGTTATGCTACGTTCCAAAAACGCATGTATCTTCTCCTAGACTGTATGAAATGTTATATACAAGAGTTTTTGCAACAATATCAGATTCCTTATTAGCTTAGAGTTATAGGATGTCTTAAAAGGTGATGTTCAGAT
>NC_061108.1:21307177-21322177 GCF_015104395.2 Macrobrachium nipponense | reverse complement strand
TATATATATATATTATATATATATATATATATGTGTGTGTGTGTGTGTGTGTGTGTGTGTGTGTGTTTTAAAAAATGGAAATCCTTAAGAGTAACATTCGTGGAGAATAAGGCCAAGAGGAGAAAAACTTGAATATGAAAGTGAAAACTTATTTCTTCCTATGTTTTTTGATTAAGTATAAAAGACCAACCAAAGATTACGGGAAAACAGAGAAAACTTTATAATTTATAGGGCTACAATAGATAGTTAATGCAAAACTACATAATTTTAACTACTTTTCTAAACCTATCCAGTATATCCTTTTATAGCATCGGTCCCGAAAGACTCAATTGAATATAAGTATTATGATTGATAAATTTCTTGCGGTACTTAATAACATGGGCCCAGAAAAATTTAATCAAAGTAATTATTGATTAGTAATCATTACTTGCGTTACTTAACAGCATAGTCTTAAAAAATTCAATTGAAGAAAATATTACTGGTAATCATTTCTTGCGAGTACTTAATAGCATGGTCCAGAAAAATTCAAATGAACAGAAGTATTAATAGGAACCTTTCATTTGTATACGCACACTTAATTTGGGGTTAAACACAAAGGGATTTCGTTTTTAACTAAAAGCAGACGTTGTCTGTCTGTAAAATTGACGCGTCAGATTAGCCTGTAACATCTCTCGGAATCCCTACCTCCTCCCTATAGAACCATAATAGGTGTTTATATTGGTAACTAGACAATCACTAAAAGCTTATGCCACGCTTGAAAAAGAGAGATATTTAATCAGGATTTTCATTCGGTGATTCTGATTTTAAACAAGGCTATATATTGCTCGGTGGCGATTCGTAATAATGCTGAGCGGTCACAGACGAAGTTTAAAATTATATAGATTGCTTCGGAGGGGATGTTTCTGTTTGCCTTTCTTCGGAATTGTAGTGGTGGTAGCAATTAGCTCTAGATGAGTTTAGTATTAGGTACAGATTAATTAAAGATGTATGTGTGTGTGTGTGTGTGTGTGTGTAAATATATATATATATATATATATATATATATATATATATATATATATATATATATATATCTATATATATATATATATATATATATATATATATATATATATCTATATATATATAGATATATATATATATATATATATATATATATATATATATATATATATACATATATTTATATATATATATATCTATATATATATATATCTATATATCTATATATATATATATATATATATATATATATATATATCTATATATATATATATATATATATATATATATATATATATATTTATGTATATATTGGAGTTCAGATGGTGGGAGGGAATGGGACTGGAAACCTCACCTGGTGGGGAAGAGGTTGCTGGTTCCATAACCTTATCTGAGCTCTTGGGGACAGTGATCGATCTGACTGTCTTGTGGAGTTCGGATGGTGGGAGGGACTGGGACTGGAAACCTCACCTGGTGGGATGAGGTTTGCTGGTTCCATACCCTTATCTGAGCTCCTGGGGGACAATGGCAGATATGACTGTCTTGTGGAGTTCGGATGGTGGGAGGGACTGGGACTGGAAACCTCACCTGGTGGGGATGAGGTTGCTGATTCCATACCCTTATCTGGCGCTCCTCTGGACAATGGCAGATCTGACTGTCTTGTGGAGTTCAGATGGTGGGAGGGACTGGGACTGGAAACCTCACTGGTGGGGGTGAGGTTGCTGGTTCCATACCCTTATCTGAGCTCCTGGGGTACAATGGCAGGATCTGACTGTCTTGTGGAGTTCAGATGGTGGGAGGGACTGGGACGGCTGGAAACCTCACCTGGTGGGGGTGAGGCTGCTGGTTCCATACCTTTATTTAAGCTCCTGGGGACATTGGGCAGCTGTGACTGTTTGCTCTAGTTCAGATGGTGGGAGGGCCTGGGACTTGAAACCTTACCTGGTGGGAATGAGATTGCTGGTTCCATGCTTGTATTTTGAGCTGCAGGGGACACTGGCAGCTTTGACTGTTTGAGGTAGTTCAGATGGGGGGAGGGCATGGGACTGGAGACCTCACCTGGGGACAATGGCAGCTTCGACTCTCTGCTGGACTTCATGTCCCCTCGTCTTGAATCTCTCACAACCTCAAAGTAATCAAAAGTCTTAAAGTGTCTGAAGAGTTCCCCGTCAAAATTAGATCTTCATGCTGACCAGAGCTGTAGAGTACAAAAGGCAAGGCGGAGAACCATGCTGCCCACTGCCGCTCCATGGTTCAGAAATGTAGACTTAATTCTTATCCTTCCATGTTAGCAGAGATTAAGTTCCATAACGTTAATCTCTGTAAAGTTTCTTAATATTCCCAAGAATTAAACCCCAGCCGTGGTAAGGAGAGGGGTGAGCTGTTGATGGGTGGAATCAACTGCCGAATGTTAACAAATAAACGACAAAACTAGCAGGGAAGTTAAATCTCTAATTGTTTAGCACACAACTGCTTCGTTACCAATAATGACTACGTACTTAAAAGAATTAAAACAATGACGAAGAGATCTTTTTAAATAGAAAAATGAATACCAGCGATGTGTATACTTCTATGGAAAATTTTCAACGCTTAAATCTGTGACTTTGTCCTCTGACATTTAAAGTTAGAGCATGTCCTTCTGATTATATGGGAGTTCTATTACAATTTCTCAATACAAAAAGGAGGGATCACGTTTGTTTCTGACTGCCTATGAGAAATTTAAATTGCTGACAATATGTAATATTGGCCCTTAACCTTTAAGCGTTAACTTTATCAAAGTCTAAAAGGAAAAAGGAGCCTATAAATATGCAGCAGTATGCGAAACATTTAAAACCCCTCAAGATCTTTCACATTGACTCTATTGAAATTTCTCACAAAATCTGAACAACCTCAGAAAGATACCCAATGCTTATTTTCAGAAATTTCACCACATTCGTCTAATTATTTTTCATGTAAATCTGCCAAGGTCTTTTCAGTTTAACCACTTTATTCCAGAACGTTAACCATAGGAGAAGGGGTCATCATGACAGCTTTTCACCAAACACTTGATAGAATCCTTTTCAGTTTTTACTTAACTCGGAAAAAAATGGACAAATGGACTATCACACACAAACATACAGCCTAACGGCATAAAAAAAACTCTCTCTTGGAAGTAAAGAATACTGAAGTTATTTAGAAAATACACCTAACATATAAGCACATGAACTTTTGACTGCCAGACGAATGGAAGCCCGCAGAGCAGGTGACTGTCTGTGGGTAATTAATTATAAGTTCCCAATACTGTGGACCACAGAATACATTCTGCATTTACTTTATAACTGAAAATTACCCTCTGTTTTTGCAATAACATGTTTTTCGAAAGAACTGTAACTTCTTGGATTTGAATGTGAAATAAAACTTAAGTTTCCTCTAATGGCTAAAGAAGAAAGAACGACAGAAGAAACTACACGATAAAAATAATTTCTCTTCTGAATGATGAACAAAATCTTTACTCATTTCTGTAATAGCACAAAATAATTTGAAGATTTTAATAACATTCATTATAATTTCCCGTGGGCCCAAAATACCGTTAACAATCACACTGTATGATCATCACTACAGTTTGGAACTATGAGTTTAATCAAGCTAAAGACTTGCAGACTCAAATAATGTAATTGCAGTTACCTGATGGTCACACTCACTTATCCTTGCGCACAAACAGTAATATTTGGTCTCTTGCTTCCTATTAACGCAAGGAACGGTTCTCACTGACAGTGCTTAAAAGTGTTACAAATAAAGGTACAATAAAATTCAGAAATTAAGGGACGAAAGCATTCCCCTATTTCAAACGGCAGCTGATATACGTCTTGGTAGTTCAACTCTAAGATATACTGTATATAACAGAAATATAAACGTTAACTGTATATTCCAGAAATATAACCGTTATATCATCAGAATGACGACAAAAATGTGAAATGATCAGAAAAGGCAGTTACCATTCATCACCTCATAAAATGAGGAATTTAGGTTTTTCAAACTATGACAAGTATAACTATAACATTATAAATAATTTATCCATGACCGAAATAATTAATGTCGTCCTTTCTGCACTGGACTAAATCTCAGTAAATGGAAGCTTTTTGGGCAATATATAATAAAAAAATCATATTATAAACGTACTAGTTAGATGTTTACTAGAATGAATGATATATATATATATATATATATATATATATATATATATATAATATCGTAAGGGCGCTTATAATAATACTCAAGAAAGGGTAAACACTATGTTACGATGCTAGGGCAGAGGTCTAATTCGGCTATATGCAAACACACACATACGTTGATATTAAAGATTTATGGAGTTCAAGTATGCATTATTTTACATTAGAGATATTCTAAGCAGAACCGTAATTTCTCTGGGCCAAAAGTGTTGGAACTGAAAATATAAAATTTAGGCCAATGGCTAAACTCTGGAACACATGAGGTTCATTCAAAGCTGAAAGGTGAATGAAGATTAAATGTTTAAAACGTGTCCCAGGAGGAAACTCTCGAATTTGAACTATGAAAGAATGGTTAGGAGGGGGGTAGAAAGTAAGATGGCAGACAGATAATATGAAGTGGTATAGTCAAAGGAATGACCGGATTGCAGACAGGGGCTGAAGGGACGCTGCAGAGAACCTAACGTATTGCCTATAGAGCACAGCATGAATAACAATAAAGGCACTATCCTCTACAGAATCTAAAATTCAAAAACCTAAAATGCAATTATGCAACACTGGAAAGACAAATCAGCAAAAAGTGATTGTGGATTCCTTGCTAAACCAGGAAAAACAAAAAAACATTAAATCACTGATCGGGAAACGTCTTTATGTCTCTAGCTTCTATCTACTAAATTCAACGGTGATCAGTTTTCTGTTATCGAAGGCGGGTGAAAGGGACTACGGAGTACCCAAATCCTTCAAGGCCATGACCAGAAGTACGTCTTTGCAATTAGTTGGCAAACTTCACGCCGAAAGCCTAGGGCGGGCGGGGCCACTATTAAGATAATAGATTTCAATCCTCTGAATTTTCTCGTTAGTGAGGTCCGATTCCTTACAACCGGAAGTCTGTATACTTCATTAATGACCAACGCCACGCTGAGGCATGTCAGGAATTTTAAGTTTTCAATGAAGAACCTGATTCAATAAGGGATAATGAAAACATGGATAAATTTCTATGTTGTTCTACTACCTTTTTTTTTTTTTTATCTCAAGTCACCGGTCCTCACTTTCTAAAACTCTATTGACGAGTAATAGTTTATTTCTATTAAGTCTTTATATTCGAACAAAAACTGTCTTTTGCATGACTGAGGCTCACAAAAGATCAGTTTTGAAAGATTATTTATTTTAAACTTTTACAACACCACAAATAGTAATTCCACCGGGTTGTGTTACTGAACAAAAAAAATTATATAATATTATGTAGGTATTAAAAATGGCAATAAAAGCGAACTTACGAAAGTGCAAAATACGAGAATAATAAACTCGGATTTGCCATACTCGTTATTTCAAAGAAAGAAATATAAGAGATCGATGAACTGATGTATCGGAGAATTTTCTGTCAATCAACCGTCAAAGAAACATTAAACATCCGGCACTAGATACAACAAAAATGAATGAAACTTGTACAGTCTGATGAAAGATACAACAACTAGTTAACATTCATCTATCACTGGGCTTTCGAAATTCAATGAAGATTTTAAATATCTACAGATAGAGACCATGTAAGGTTAAAGATGGAGAACGGTCATTTCAAGTTCATGCATTAACCTGTTATGGCCGGTATATAATTAACTAATATATGTATATATGTTCAATTTATATCTTTTTTTAATCCAAAATCAAGCCGTTCCCATAATATTGTATAGATTTAAGGCCAAAGGCCAAGCGCTGGGACTTAACAACACTGAAAGGGAAACTGACATGAAGAAGGTTTGAAGGTTTAAAAACAGCAGGAAATCCTCGCAGTTAAACTACGAAACAGTTGTTACAGACGGTGGAAAGTTAAATGGAAAGAAAGAGAATATAAACGAATGCAGTCAAAGGAATAGAAGAGGTAGCAGCTGGGGGCCGAAGGGATGCTTTACTGATGGCAATACCTCCAACGGGGGTTCCCATAATAGGGTGTGCACCCAAAGAATAGCAAAAGGCAGTGGTGATCAGTGCCACATAGAAACTAAAAATGCTGAATGGATAATAACGTATCTGTGCACAAAAAATCATCCGAAGACTAGCCACTTCATACATCTACACAGAAGGCTTACTAGTAACCAATCTAAGCGACGACAGGCACCGTAGCACTCACTTCTAACATGCAAGCATATATATATATATATATATATATATATATATATATATATATATATATATATATATATATATATGTGTGTATATATATATATATAAGGTGACGCCACGGAGGAAAATGGAAAGGCGAAAAAGCCAAGAACTTTCGGTCTAACACGACCCTTTACTTAGCCTCCTACTAAATAAAGGGTCGTGTTAGACCGATAGTTCTGGGCTTTCTCGCCTTTCCATTTTCCTCCATGGGTCACTCACCCTTATATATATATACACACACACACACACACACACATATATATAATATATATATATATATATATATATATATATATATATATATATATATATATATATATATTAGATGGACGAATTGTTTTGAAAAGTTTTATTCTTGATGATTTAAAAGTTAAACAAGTGTTAGATATTTACAAACGGATAGTTTTGTACTGTGATTTTAGTAACTACATATTTCCGCTAAGTATGTCTTTTGTTTTGAACAATGTTTTTTATTTGCATACTTAAGTAAGTTGTTGACTTGTTTTATTATTTGTGGCCTCATGTGTTGCTTTCTTGTATAAGCTGTTCTCTAAATTGTTCAGTACCCTGAAGATGATTTTGGAATAAAAAAAGTTGAAAGTCTTGGTACCTCCTTCTCTCATTTTCACGTGAGGATCTCTTATATATATATATATATATATATATATATATATATATATATATATATATATAATATAAGTATATATATATATATATATATATATATATATATATATATATATATACATAGATATATATATATATATATATATATATATATATATATATATATATATATATATATATATATATATATATATATATGTATGTATATATAATATATATATACATATATATATATATATATATATATATATATATATATATATATATATATATATATATATATATATATATATACAGTGGTCCCCCGTATTCGCGGGGGATGCGTACCAGACCCCCCCGTGAATAGTTAGAACCCGCGAATGTTTGGAACCCCTATAAAAATGCTAAAGACAGCCTATTTTGTTAGTTAAAACTCAAGAAAAACCCACTAAAAATGTTCCTACATGGTTTTTTTAATAATCTTAATAACAAAAAGAGCATTTTATGATGAAATTCATCAAAATAACCAGGAATTTGTGGATATTTATCATAGAAAAATACCGCGAATGCGCGAATTTTCCGCGAATAATGCAGGGAAACGTTCCCGAGAGAAATCCGCGAATGTGTGAGTCCGCGAATCTGGAGAACGCGAATACGGGGGGTCCACTGTATATATATATATATATATATATATATATATATATATATATATATATATATATATATATAGATATATATATATGATATATATATATATATATATATCTTCCACTATTGCCCCTTAGGGGACGGAAGTACTACCCTGAAATACAGCTTGTCCTTTCCTCCATTTATATGTAAGTGCGGGTTAAGTTATAAGTATTATGTATATCATGTACATATACTTATAATAATAATGTATATAAACGCAAAATACAAAGAGAGTGAAAATAACTCAACTACCAAATATTGTTTCAGCTAAGCAAAATCGATAATGCCTAATACAAAATAAAGTATTTTGAACCAAATGATCTTAGACCTGAAAGAAATCCTGCGGTTCAGTGCATTCAGGGCATCAGCATTTGCATTTCCGGAGGCGGGAAGGACCTTTCTCTCTACTGGGTCCTCCTCCAGAGGACGTCTCCATCAGTATGTAAAAGACGGTACAAAGTTCGTAGATGGAGACGTTTGCACGCCACTTTCTACCTCGCTGGGTTGTGCAATGTTGCAACGGCAGTCATCTGGTGCACATATATTCGCCTCGGATCATGAGGTCTCTTTCCTATATGCGATTCCTCTCTCTCTCTCTCTTCTCTCTCTTCTCTCTCTCGTCCTCCTCTCTCGGGTCTCTCTCTCTCTCCTATATAGATATATATATATATATATATATATATATATATATATATATATATATTTATACTAGATTTATTTATATATATATATATATATAAATAAAGGTCCAGGTTTTTTTGCCACGAAGGAAAAAATGAAAAAGCGAGATGAGATAGGCCGAGTACTTTCGGTCCTGTTCGGACCCTTGACATAGCATCACGTTTTATATACTTCGTGATCAAGTTATCATATATATTATATTTTATATATATATATATATATATATATATATATATATATATATATATATATATATATAATTCATAGAAACAACTTGTTAAACAGTCAACACGGTTTCATACAAAACAGATCCTGCCTATCCAATTGAATTGAATTGAATATATAGAATTAAGGCCAAAGGCCAAGCACTGGGACCTATGAGGTCATTAAGCGCTGATACGGAATTGGACAGTTTGAAGGTTTGAATGCCTACAGTGCACAGAATGAGGTGTATTGACGGCACTACCATTACGGGGATTCTGCCTATCAAACCTCTCGGAGTTTTTTTTTTTTATAACATGGTTTTTGGTATTTACGACAGTAGTAGAGCAATAGATATATTCTACTTAGATTTCAAAAAGGTCTTTGACAAAGTTCCAAACAAGAAATTAATGACAAAAGTTAGTTTTAGGAATTGTAGGAGAAATAGCAGACTGGATCGAAGACTGGCTAACTTATAGAAAACAGAGTCGTAATAAATGGTGAAGAATCAGAACAGGCAGATGTAACAAGCGCTGTTCCTCAGGGTTCTGTCCTTGGCCCTCTCGTTTTTTATCTTATCAGTAACACTGATGTATGGCTTAACTATACTCTGTCCATCCGCCTGTGGTGTTTTTTGTATGGTAACACTACGTCCCGGGCTTTAGAGAGTTACGCTGTGTGTAAGTTTTAGGTAAATAAAAGGATATCTGGCTGTACATTTGCAACTGAAAAGTGTTTTAATAATTTACTGTATGCGAATTACACCGTTAATATTCGAAATAGGATATTTATTATAATCGCTGAATGTAAGCTGAATGTAACTATCTAAAGGCCGAACGCAGTGGTTTACCATACAAAAACACCACAGGCGGATGGACAGATGAAAAAAAAACAGAGTATAGGAGGATAGCCAAATTTGCAGATGACACCAAACTAGGTCTAAATGCAGCAGACTCAGATACAATGAAAGTTTAAGAAATGATCTAAGGAAAATAGAGAGTGGGAAAATAAAAAAGATAGCGAATGCCTTTTAAATTGGATAAGTGTAAAGTGTTACAAAAAAGGAACAACAACCCTCATGCCAACTACTTGCTGCTTGGGAATGACATAAATAGTGTGGAATAAGAAGAGGACCTTGGAGTTATCATTACATAGGGCTGGTTAAAATCCACAAAACACCGTACATAAAAGCTGCAAAGAAGGCACAGAAACTAGCGGGATGCATAAAAGCTGAAACGAAGGTACAGAAACTAGCGGATACATAAAGAGGCAGTTCAAATACAGAAACAAGAAAACGGTGCTGGAGCTCTACACATCAATAGTTAGACCTTATTTTGCATATGCAGTAAAAAAAGGTTTTGGTTTGGTCACCAACACTAGGAAATGACACAATAGATTAGAAGGGGTACAAGCAAGAGCCCACAAAGTTAATTCCACCCATCAGGCAAATAGGTTACCAAAGACGACTAGAGAGCCTGAACATGTATGGCTTAGAAACACGAGACTGCGAGGGCAACTAATAGAAACATTCAAAATACTGAAAAGCATAAGAAAAGTAGACAGTAAGCTATTTACGTTAAACGAAAACCAGACAAGAAATAATGGATGGAAACTAGAGCTGAAGAGACACACATCCTGCTGTGGGAACTTTTATACATACAAGATATGTGACACATGGAATAGAACTGCCACCAGAAGTTGGAAACAGTAACAGTGTGAGTTTTAAAAGAAAGCTAGACAAAATTATTAGGACACTGTGAATGAACAGTAAAACCTGCTCCTAGAGATAAGTGTGCATACATGTTTCCTCTATGGACTAATAAAGGTCTTTGAAACATCCTAATCCTTGTAACTCCTTGTAATATGTATATATATGTCATATATATTTGTGTGTGTGGTGTGTATATATATATATATATATATATATATATATATATATTATATATATATATATATATATATATATATCTAAAAGATGATGTCTCGGGTTCTTAACTTAAAGTGTACAACAGATGTCAACACGTATGCCAACTTGAAAAAAGGCAATTACCAAATACACACTATGGCACGATGGTAAAAATAGATTTAGTCAGCTCGAATAAAATGTACCAGCATTTCACAGTTAACTGCATATATCAGCTGAACTTATATCTGTCTTAGTAACTTATTACTAGGCTCTGTATCTGGAAAATCTAGTACTATATGGAAGGTGACAGTGTTTTGACTTATCCCGGGCTTCGCCAAAAAGCTGAGAGAGAGAGAGAGAGAGAGAGAGAGAGAGAGAGAGAGAGAGAGGAAGCACTAGAAGTAAAAGTACACCATATAAGATGATTTTTTGGAACAGAGCACAAAATGTTTCGCTTTGCGATTATATTACGAAATCAAAACCGTCATTTTTGTTCGTTTTATCTATCGGTGCTAGACTGACCATTATCTGATGGTTAAATGTTAACAGTCATGTAATGGACGTGACCATCTAAAACACCTCATACTTTTCAGTATACAGAAAAAAAGCAATTTCACCAAATCCAAAAGTAGAAACGGCAAACCTAAAATGCTTTGCAACGAATTTCATGAATATAAATCAGCACCGGCCTTTGTTCATTGCAAGATTTCCAGGTAACATTGCAGCTGGCCATTTGTTTGGAATCGAATAGTAACCAGTTCTGTGATAAGAACACGAGATTCACCTAAAGTGAATAATCACCACATTGAAATCCAGTCTTTCATTTAGTGTAGAATTCTACATAATGATAATTCAGGTGGCCTTTATCAAGTTTGGACCATCAGAAAAACATCATAAAATTAATTTTATCAACGATACAATTCTAGGAAATATCATATTAAGTAAATAATTGTGGGCGGGATCGTACTCCTGCTTTTCTCTCTCCATATGCAGCCATGAAGGCCATTTTTTCCTACTTTAGATTATTCCTTCATGACAGAATCCAATAGAGGGTCTTTACCCTCCTATACTTAAGTCAAAGAATCCAATACTTAAGTCAAAGAAGTTTTGTTTTTGCTTTACTGTTTTAGGTAAGGTCCACCAACGGACAATTTAACCTTTTTCCAGATATAAAGTATACATATATGTTCTATTTTCATATTCATTGGTAACAAAACAATTATTTCTGGAACTAGTATTCGTTTATTACCTAATGATATGGTACTAAACCACATACATTTTCATTAATTGCTAAATAGGGAGGACATTAATATTTATTGTAAACCACGTTTCTATGATTATCGCACTTTGAGGGTGAATGCAGTTTCCTCATATACAAAAAGCTGAACCTTGATAATTGTAAGCAACTGTAGTAACACTGGTATTGGAAATTTTGTAGTGTTAGCTAATTATAAAATGGCTGAAGTCTTTTTCTTTGAGTATTGGATTACTTTTTACTGTTGCCATACATATGTGAGTGACGCCAGTTTTAGTAACCATAAATCAGTCAATCAGTTGCTATACCTCTCTACTATTCAGCTGTATCGCAATACATCAGCTAAATCAGTTAATAGAAAAGGAAGCAAAAAGGTAAAGACTAGTATGCGCTGTCAAAATCTTAGGGTTTAAAGCATACTATCCATATCAACTTCTGGGTCTTTGTTTTCTCTGGCGTTCTATATATTGTATACATAGCAGTGTCTTGTTTATGTTAATGAAAATGTATGTGGTTTAGTACCATATCATTAGGTAATAAAGAATACTAGTTCCAGAAATAATTGTTTTTGTTACCAATGAATATGAAAATAGAAACATATATTGTATACTTTATATCTAATAAAGTAGGAGTAGACTTAGTCGACCAAATGCTCCGAAAGTACAGTACACGTTGTGCTACAAGGGACGTTGGTCCCCGGAGTTTTTTGTAATATACTGGATATGGCAATTATAAATGCATGGATTATATACAAACTAGCATCAGGGAGAACAATTAGTAGGAAGGAGTTCATTTTGGAGCTCATTGAAAGTCTTAGGCATGCTTATGTTCAGAAGAGAAGCTTACCGAATCTTGCAGATGTGCCCTCCACAAGCTCATCATTACCTAAGAAACGTCGCAGTGTCATGGTAGAAAATGTTCAAATACTACGATTACTGTTTGCAAGTATGCAAAAAACCTACTTGTGGCAAATGTCAACAAAGGATGAAACTAGGGTAGTGTTTGTAACATGTAAAGATTGTGGAATCTAAGATATTGATAAATAATTGGCCTACAGGATTGTAAAAAGAATGTTATAGCCTACTTCAAAATGATGTCAAATGTTATGTAATAACAATATTCTTTAATAAACTATGTTATTGCAACATATGAGTTATTTCATTAACCATATATGATTATTTTTCATGCCAAATTTCAATAAAAATCATAAGTGTCGAAAACGACACCTCGGCCATTTTTATATATATCAAAGGAGCTGGCCATCCTAGTGTTAAATTATTCTACAGTATCACAGAATATTACTGTGGAAATTAAAAAAAGCGTGAAGTTCATATTATTAAGTCATGCTCATTCAACCAGATCTCCGCTATATACAAATGTAGGCAAAAATTTACTAGCTTAATCCATATACATACAAAAATTTTAAAATGTTGCGTAATATCATCCTGCTATTTCTACTGTTAGTCAACACACCTTCTGTTGAATCTCATGAAGGAAATCAATAGAAAAAAAAATTTAAGAAAACGTGACAAAAGTCAATTAATATGGAACGACTAATGTTCAAAAAACCCAATAGAATCTCGGACTGACTTCACTAAAACTCTACACTCTTTCGTTCATTTTCTTTGAAGTTCAAATTTGAGGATACAATTCGTTGCAAATAAAAAATATATAAATAAAATACTCGGCACATCAAAGATGGCTGTTATAATGTAGGCCTGATATTCATACAGGAAAAACTGCAAATCAAAGGGAACTGGACAATAATGTAAGGCCGTCTTAATAATTCGTTCAAAATACTCTGCACATGAAAAGGTGGATTATATACCAATAATGGGGTTCTAAATTTAGTTTTTCTTCTTCCTTGAAGAGAATAACTTTCCAAGATGTTTTCGGAGTAATTTTATAACGTATGACAGCCTGTCCTAGGCGATTTATTATTATTATTATTATTAATTTTTTTTTATTGCTCTATCACAGTCCTCTGATTCGACTGGGTGGTATTTATAGTGTGGAGTTCTGGGTTGCATCCTGCCTCCTTAGGGGTCCATCACTTTTCTTACTATGTGCGCCGTTTCTAGGATCACACACTTCTGCATGAGTCCTGGAGCTACTTCAGCCTCTAGTTTTTCCAGATTCCTTTTCAGGGATCTTGGGATCGTGCCTAGTGTTCCTAATGGTTATGGGTACAAATTTCCACTGGCATATCCCATATCCTTCTATTTCTATTTTCAGATCTTGATACTTATCCATTTTTTCCCTTTCTTTCTCTTCAACTCTGGTGTCCCATGGTATTACGACATCAATGAGAGATACTTTCTTCTTGATTTTGTCAATCAACGTCACGTCTGGTCTATTTGCACGTATCACCCTATCTGTTCTGATACCATAGTCCCAGAGGATCTTTGCCTGATCGTTTTCTATCACTCCTTCAGGTTGGTGTTCGTACCACTTATTACTGCAAGGTAGCTGGTGTTTCTTGCACAGGCTCCAGTGGAGGGCTTTTGCTACTGAATCATGCCTCTTTTTGTACGGGTTCTGTGCAAGTGCCGGACATTCGCTTGCTATGTGGTTTATGGTTTCATTTTTCGTATTGCACTTCCTACATATGGGAGAGATGTCATTTCCATCTATCGTTCTTTGGACATATCTGGTTCTTAGGGCCTGATCTTGTGCCGCTGTTATCATTCCTTCAGTTTCCTTCTTGAGCTCTCCCCTCAGTAGCCATTGCCATGTGTCATCGCTGGCTAGTTCTTTAGTCTGTCTCATGTATTGTCTGTGCATTAGTTTGCTATGCCAGTCCTCTGTCCTGCTTGTCTTTCTCCTGTCTCTGTATTATTTCTGGGTCTTCGTCTACTTTATCAGTTCTTTCTTCCCATGCACTCTTGAGCCACTCGTCTTCACTGGTCTTCATATATTGCCCCAGTGCTCTGTTCTCGATGTTTGACGCAGTCCTCTATGCTTATTATTATTATTATTATTATTATTATTAGTAGTAGTAGTAGTAGTAGTAGTAAGTAGTAGTAGTAGTATTCAGAAGATGAGGCCTATTCATATGGAACAAGCAAACAGGGGCCATTGACAAGAAATTCAAGCTTCCAAAGAATATGGTGGTCATTCGAAAGAAGTAACAGGGCATAAAGACAAACACTAGGGCACTTTCAGCTATTCAGTGATGGAGGCAGCAAAGAGAGGTAGTTGGAATGGTTTGGACAGGAAGATGGGAAGAAAGGAGACTAGGAGGTGTGGATGCAAGCTAAGGTCGAAGGGACGTTGCAGGACAGTCTATAGCA
>NC_061108.1:21299677-21302177 GCF_015104395.2 Macrobrachium nipponense | reverse complement strand
GTGGCTCATCTGACAGCCCATACAGTCTGCCGCACTCGTGAGTCATTCTTTGACGTAGAGAAATGTCAGTGGATTTTTTTTTTATAGGTTTGTTTGGCAATGACAAAGAAGGCCACATTCAATGCGGATGTATGTATGTATGTATGTATGTATGTATGTATGGTATGTATGTCTATTTATATATATATATATATATATATATTATATATATATATATATATATGTATATATATATATATATATATATATATATATATATATATATATATATATATATGTATGATGTATGTATGATATATCACACATACTACATACACACATGCAAACGTAAATATCGAGAACTTGTAGAAAAGATAAGAAAATCATACGTATGTTGATTTGACTTAGCTTGTTATAAATTTCCTTGTTAAACCAATCTGCCCCTTTACTTGCGAATCTACAACTGCCTAACCCTTACAGAGGATTTCTCTTTACAATAAACGATGTCACAAAAACCTAACATTCCAAAGGTCTTCATGTAGTTGGAATTTCAGTCATGCGCTGTTAAAAATGCTTATATGTGACATACTTATCTTGCCGAGCTGCTTCTTCAATACTAGATAAGATTATTTTTCCTGTTTTTTCTCTAACCATCTGACCAACTCCGTTAAAATGGCCCTTATTTTGCGTATACTTGTACATACGGCTTACATCATGAATGCTCACAACTGGAGGCTTTTTCATTTTATCATGCATATCACAGGTACCATAAAGCCATAACAATATCTGTTAGGAACATATTTGACTGATGTAAGACACAATGTAGGTTAAGAGTTATAGTTTCACTAGTCTTGCACACCTCCCGTATACATGATGGAGAGAACTTTTGGCAAGTGTAATCCTGTCCGAAATTCTTGGGGTGACATGACAGTAGATACTGTCAATTTGCAGCTGCAAATATGTTTCGTCATTCTGTACCTTGTCCCGACGGTTGCTTCACACTTGATGGTTGAGACTAGTTGCATCATTATTCTATTGCATTCCAATATTTACCAGTAATTTTTTTTTTGTATCGTACATGAAACGATCGTTGTACTGTTTGATGTTATGAGCATGAAAAGGACGACGAATTTTCACAGAAACAGCCGCTACTATTACTTCTGAAATATTGTCATAATGCTGTACTCTTCCACTTGTTTCTTCTCTTTAGTGATTTAAATTATCATTAGCTGTCATATATACATACGAGTATAGCAAAAGGTAACTGCAACATTAAAAAAAAGTGTTGAAATTCTGAGGACTTTCAAGTAATCATGACCGTATACAAAAAACACAAACAGTAAACTGGCCAAACTTGCTCCTCTCAAGGAGTTGAGGCCGTCCAAGCGGACGCTTTCGGCTGTTCAGCGCTTAAGACATTGAAAAGAGATAGTTGAAATGTTTGTTTGGACACCATACCAGAAAAGGAAGGAAGCTAGAATGGAGGTAAAGTAAAAATAGGTACAGCTACAGGCCGAAGGAACGCTGCAAACAAACTTTAGTAACGACTGCAGCACATCATGTGAGTTAGTTTGACGCCACTATAGCCCTTGCCATTAATTTCCACAGGTGGGATTTCTGTGGATCAGCACTGTACAAGTCTGGTTACACAGTCCATAAACACTTCCGTTATGCTGCGTTTCGCTGTTCTAGAAAGTCTTTTTTCGCTTTTTTTAAATAAATAATGCATGTCTATCACCGTACAATACAACAAAATCAATCACACGAATTATACATATGTATGCATACATACACTCATGCATAATGTACCCACAACCGTTGTCTGGTTTAGAATTAATGATACACAGTGACTTTAAACCACCAAGCTTTCAACAGCGGTATAGAATAGAACAGAAAAATAGAATTTAGACCAATGGGCAAGCCCCTGGGACCTTTGAGGTCATTCAGCAATGAAAGGAAACTGACAGCAAGAAGGTCTGAAAGGTTGTGACAGGAGGAAAACCTCAAAGCAATTGCATTATAAACAAATGTCAGAGAGGGTGGAAAGTTAGACGGAAGAAAGAGAATATGAACAGAGGTACAGTAAAAGGAATGAAGGAGTTGCAGCTCGGAGCCGAGGGGAAGCTGCGTAGACCCTTATATAATGCCTTGAGTGCACCAAGTGAGGTGCACTGACAGCACTAATCCCTACAAGGAACAGGGAAAATAGGTTGATATCAACTTTACTGTACATATATGCCTTTGCTGGAATTCAGGGTCTGTACTTAGAATCATATGCAAATATACATACACATATTACATTACATATGTATGTACGTGTGTGTGTTTTAAAATGTAAGATAAATATTCCCTTTTTTATTATCAAATAATGTTACTGACAAAATTACCAGAAAAGGCGAAAAGTGCACAGAAAACAAAACTTACCGAATGCAACAAACCGAAATGTAGCGCATGCGCCCTTTGCCAGAGACAGGGTCTCTATAACGCGGTATCCCTTCCACCCTCTGGCAATTACAAAATA
>NC_061108.1:21211213-21299177 GCF_015104395.2 Macrobrachium nipponense | reverse complement strand
ATTAATAATGTTTGATCACCTGCATGTTTAACAGACCTTGTTATTCTTCAAACTTTATGTTTAGGTATACAGGGGCTGGGTACGACTGTCATTTGGAAACTGAGAAAAAAAAGAGTCTTCATGATAAAGAGAAGGGGCGAACAGGAATTTTTTTAAAGGCATTAAATATGGAAAGAAAGGGTGAATGAACAAATGAATCTCAAAATAAAAGATGCAAATGGGTAAGTGATGTCTGAAGCGAACGTAAATTATCGGTCAACGGACTGTGTATTTCTAAAACTTGTCGAATATGTAAGACAGAGTGAAGTCGTTGTATTTATGATTTCGGAAACGGGGTCCGTCTATGATTCAACATATAATTTAGGTGAAGAACTACCTTTGCATATATATTTTTTTTTTTACGAGGAGCTCCCATTCATGAGGGAAATGGATTAACATTTATATCTGTCTATATTTCTGTCTACTTTCCTGGCTATCTATAATCATATATATATATATATATATATATATATATATATATATATATATTATATATATATATATATATATATGAAGGAGTAGATCAGTGAAAAATGCAGGAAATAAGGTAATTAAATTAAATAAGTAAATAAGTTCATTATCGCAAGTACGAAAATAACGGAAACATACAATCTATTAACGATGCATGTTGAACACACACACAGACACACATACACAGACACACACACACGCACACACACACACACACACATATATATATATATATATATATATATATATATATATATATATATTATATATATATATATATATAAATTCCATTACGAATCATTTCATGTTGCAAACTATTAGAAATCATTCTAGTATTGACACATTACTAAGTAGGTAAGCTTTTCCAGAGGATTGTAGATTCTGCTCTCTTTCCATACTAAATTTTATATTTGAGTATAGCTAATAAGACCAGATGGAGAAAAATATAAAAATAGAAAAAAAAAAACGAAATTAGTATGTGGCGGAAATTGTAGAAGCCGTGGCACTGGTAGTTAGGTTTACAATACTTGTATCAATGTGATATCTACCTCACCTTTAGCTTTCCTCTTATTGTACACGATTAAGTCTTATCAGAAGCGGTTGACTAACGAGAAAGTATAGAAAACATTGAAATTGCGGAGCAAGATAACGACTTGAGAGAATCTTTAGCTCCTAATAGCATCAATGTAATATTCTCCGTTCCGTAGTTTCGAAGAATTATAATTTAATAGTTATATCCGAGCTGATATTGTCATTATGTTCTATCTTTTGTAAGATGAGATGATTTTTTTGTTGGTTATTGTAATTAGTGTTGATATACGCACGTATATATATATATCATATATATATATATATATATATATATATATATATATAACATATATATGGTACTATATATATATATATATATATATATATATATATATATATATATATATATATATATATATACATTTACATATATATAATTTATATGTGTACTTGTTTCCTTTTGACAGCATCAATGATAGTTACAATAATCACAAAAAGATCGTCTCATCTTACAAAAGTGAGAACTTTCTGTTATAAAACATTTTAAGCTCGAATATAACTAAATCTATAATTCTACGAAACTACGGAACGGAAGATATTACATTATTATCAAGTTTTTAGGAACTGAAGACTCAAGTCGTTATCTTACTCCTCGACTTCCCAGAAGGTTTGCTGAGTTAAAAGTAGCCTGCACCTCTTTTAATAAGATGAAAATGAGGAGAATATATATATATATATATATATATATATATATATATATATATATATATATATATATATATATATATATATATATATATATATATGTGTGTGTGTGTGTGTGTGTGTGTGTGTGTGTGTGTGTATGTGTGTGTGTATACATACACACATATACATACATACACACACGCAAAGATATATATCTCAAATTTGTACTTTTCCACACCTGGGAAAGCATTTTGAGAATTTCTGACAACTAGGAAATATGTATTCATAAATTCATTCTGCTTTGATTATCCTATAAAACGTTGTCAGTTTACGGTTAGACGATATACACACTAATATATTTTTTTGTGTTTTTGAACTTGATTACAATTGACGGTGAAGCTCTTCGATAATGAAACGGATGATATATTATCATAACTTTCCAGATGCTTATTCATAGTATCATTATCCCCTTTGGGAAATGAACTTTAATATCCATAGGACTAATCATGTTGGTTATCAACAAAATGGCTTTTCGGAATTAGTTTTAATGAGATCGAAGTTACATTCCCACAGTACTGTGGCACTCCCAACGAAAGAGAGGTTGGCTGGGGCGCTAAACGTACTGCAAGAATTGCTAAGAAGTCGACTAGTATAAAAGGTCTTTGTGGCTATCAAAACTTGTGCATAATATGTGGAAGTGACTACTAGATTCTTCATCTAGTTAGAGGAGTTTGGCAGCTATGTGGGAACAGATCGGGGGGAGGCAAGCAAAACGCAAAAGGCAGAAAGTATTGCGCCTGGGATCGAAGAGACTACATAGAACCATAAGAATTAATTACAGTTGTCTTGTAAAACATCTTTTGTTCCTCTCTACAGGTGCCATAAAAGTGTAGCAGTAATATGTCATCCAAGAGGGAGGGAACCCAGAATGAAACTTGAAAGGGTGTATGGCTGGTAGGGCAAAACATCATTACTGAGCTTGAAATTAATTCATTCATATTTTTTACTCGGTCTTAATTTCACAAAGTTAATACAGAATCACTGTACTTGGCCTATATATGTATGTATATATTCACACATGTATTTTTAATATATATAATATATATATATATTATATATTATATATATATATATATATTCACGTCGTTTACATATGTCTGTGTGTATGTATGTATACAGATTTTGGAGGCCACAAGTGCATAAGATAATGGAGAAAATGCTGTGCCTGATTATATATATATATATATATATATATATATATATATATATATATAGTATATATATATATATATGTATATATAGATATACACATATATAGTATATATATATATATATATATATATATATATATATATATATATATATATATGAGAGAGAGAGGGAGAGAAAGGAAACTCCTCTTCATTTGTTTGGCTGCATATAAGTCACTATCGTGTTTAATGTCAGCTAAAACAATAAAAAAAAAAATTGTATGTCGTCTTTTTTGAATTGCTTAGCCTATTATGACTTACGAGTATACTCACCGTCGCTCTCTGGTCTTTGCCTATTATTTCTTATTGGCAGATCTTTACAACTTCTTGACTGTCCATCATTTGTCAAGTTATTGGAAGAGTAGCGCTGTATAATATCTAATATTCTTTCTCCTATAATCTTTTTCCTTTCACCACTATTTTGAAGACCATTTTATAAAAAGAAAGAAATCATGATACGAACTCGTTAAAACTTTTCCTACGTCTTTTGAATACTTGAGCACACACTGTCGGTATCCATATATGCAAATGTTTTACCACACCGTTAAATACCTTTCATTTCCTTTCCCACCTTCGTTGTGCCAAAGTTTTCACTCGGAGAAGAAGAACGATAAACAACGCACTTGGAAATTTCACCACCGGAATAGCTAAGAGGATCCTCTTTTAAAAGGGAGAGGGAGGGTGTGAGGGTGAGAGGGCTGGTAAGAACCGACACCCTCTCTCTCTCTCTCTCTATGGCTCGCTCGTTCGCGCTCTCTCTCTCTATCTCTCTCTCTGCCCCTCTCTCGTCAGTGTTACTCCCTCCACTCCGAGGAGTTGAGTGAGAGTGAATGAGATTCTCTTTTTCCCGCCGCCACTGTAGCCCGGTCCCAAGCAGACAGGCAGGCGCGAAGAGCTCTCTCTCTCTCTCTCTCTCTCTCTCTCTCTCTCTCTCGGGATATGTAGGAAGCAAATGCGCTGCTTTTTCAAGACAAATTAGTTCTGAAACATGACTGGGAAGCATAAATTAGGGCACTTTTATGCGGGTTCATTTTTAATTTGTTAGGTCGTTATTTCAATGTGTCGGGTACATGCAGAAGCAACTTCATCGTTTCTCAAAAGAAAAAAAAAAAGGTGAATAATTTTGCAACACTCGCGTGTATACAAAAATGCACGTGACTTTTTATATATATATATATATATATATATATATATATATATATATATATATATATATATGTATATATATATATATATATGAAGCCCATAAAAACGCCAAAATATAGAATGTAAGTACTATACTTCGAGCAGCCTCTGAAATATGCATACACAAGTACTCGTGTGTACATACATACATATACATACATGCATATATATATATATATATATATATATATATATATATATATATACATAGTATACATATATATATATATATATATATATATATATATATATATATATATATATGTGTGTGTATGCATGTACGTATATAAATATGGTGCATGTATGTATATATATATATATATATATATATATATATATATATATATAGTATACGTATATATGTGTTATTCGTAAATTTTACAAGTCCCACAAAAAAAAAAACTGCTCGTTAGACCGAAATGAGATTTTCCCATGGTGCAATGTAAGCATTACTGAGGTGTGTTTGCCCCTTTTAGTCTTACATTACCTCCATTCTTGCTTTTTTTCTTTCATTTTCTTATTCAGCCTCTAACTAATACCTCTGAGTGTAGTAGTGCGGATTCCGTCCATTGTCATGTTTAGACCTATGCACTTCATTTCATGTTTTTTTTATTATTGTTATTATTCATCCATCTGCCAACAACGACTCCACCTCCTACTTTTCTCTGATAATTGCTGAGGAGCCGAAGTCGTGTCTTCGAAGCCTAAATTCATGATCTAATGAATGACAGACATCATTAATGTCACGGTGAACCTTGGAGTTCATTCAGCACGCCTTTTTCCTTGTTGAAAAGACGAACAATTCGAAGATGCCAGAGACCACCATTCCCCTGGATTTACGGAAACAAGAGAACGGTGCTTTGCGTCGCCTTAAAATTTAATCTACATAAATGACTCCTCGTAGTTTTATGATGGATGTTCAGCCTAAGCCTGAATTGAGCCCCCTTGCCTGCGAGCTATGTGCTTCTTGAATGCTCTCAAGAAGGCGCATCCGCTCAACGGGTAACAATGTGGTCATTGTCTCTCCAAGAGCATTGTGGAGACCTAGACCTCAACTCTGGTATTAAGTTTTGAAATAAAGGTTTTGGTTTTTAATTTAATTTTTTTTTTTTTTAAGTTTCTTGAGTGTTTAGCTTATCCAGAGATCTTTTCATGTGGATTTGAATGTATCCCTACTGCTGACTCATACGGTTTTCTATATATATATATATATATATATATATATATATATATATATTATATATATATATATATATATATATATATATATATATATATATGGGAGCAGTACAAACTGCATCCACTGATGAACTTCACTGAATGATCGAAATACTGACTGCCAACACCAAGTGTTTTATTCTTACCTCAGAAGTGCCACCTTCATAGGACTTTTTTGCAGATAGGTCTATTTGTACCGAGCGAAGGAAAGGACAAATCTTTAATGATTTACGCACTGAAATTTAATGTGCTATCCATGAAATGCTCTTAAGGTAGGATGGGAATTCAGTTTTCATGTTCAACCAGGATCTAATAAACAACAGAAAAAGAGGAGGAAGGAATAGGGTAGGGCCAGATAGAGAGATAGGGTAACCTATTAGAAAATGATATTATTAACGTGTGACAATAAAGGAAAACTAGATATCATTCCGTGGCTTGCCGGTGTTTGGAGTGTGACTAAATTTGCCCTCATTTTTTATTGTTATGATGGAATGTATGCATCTGTCTGCCTGGGAAATTGCTGAGATTTATTTTTGTCTTTGTCGTTCTGTATAGGGAACCAGTAGCCATTGTTATTATAGTAAGTAATATTTTTAAAAATGGGGCGCGGGCGGGGGGCGGACTGGTTCACACTGAGCCCCTGAATTTGAAGGGTCAGAAACTCCAGGGAAGTTGATAAAGATACGGGAAAGCGCAGGAAGTTTCTTAATAAAAACTTTCAGTGGTCTTGTAGCCAACCTAGCAACATACAGAGTACATGAAGAGGCATTTCATTGATCTTACCTGTGTGTTCTGCTATCAATAAATTACCACACAGAGGATAATAGCTTCACTTTCAGTACTTCACAGGAAACCCCAAGGTAGTACTTAGCAAATTTTTATATATTTGCTATCTAGGTTAGGTGCTTAATGTACGAGATATAGAGGACAAGAATGTCCAGCACTCGAGGCTTAGATAGGGTATAGGTATTTAATTTGAGGTCCTTTCCTTTTCAGAAATTCGAACCAATTTGCATCATGAATATAAAGAAGATCTGAACTAGTTTTGATAGCGTTTTAATGTTGGTACTACGGTTGATAGTTATCGCTTACTCACGGAGTAAGTCTACAAACTATTTTGTTGCTGTTGTTGTTCTCGTTTGTGAGGGTAGGAAAGGTCTATGGAGGAGCCTAACAAGGTCTTGAAAAAGAAGCTCCGTTGAGTTAGATACAGAATTTTAGGATTGGACACATATGATTTCTTTTCTAGAATGAAAATGTTAAACAGTACAGAAGCTAAGTTTTAAATGAAATTACAGTAGCTTTAATTTCAATTCAAAGTTAGCTTAATACTTATGTAAATAAATGAACAACTAATAAATTAGTCCCACATGTATATAGTTATAATTTCTCTCTCACTTTCTCTCTCTCTCTCTCTAAGTTAGCGTAGTGGTAGAAAATGTTTATCTATTTTTACCTTTGCCATTTAGAACTGTACATGCGCTGTTCTAAAACAGACAGAAGTAAGAGTTGTATTATTCCAAATAAAAAGTACTGTTTGTTCATGAAAAGGGATTTCAGAGAGAGACAGAATAATGAATTTCTTAAAAGTGGCTGAGAAGACTTCTAAAAATAGATCGGTCGGTTGGAAAGGGGAAAGAAAGAGAGAAATATGATGCACGTATGTAATCTCCACACACTCCTATATTTTTACCAACCATTTATTTATCTTTTTCAGGGTAATGTATTAAGCTAACTTTTAAGTGAAATTACAGCAACTTTAATTTAATTCAAAAGTTACCTTAATACCTAGGAAGCATAATTAGGGTCATATTAGTGTTCAAACTTTAGAAGTTAACATTTATTAGCATTTTTAGAGACTGTTCCAAACTTACACGAAAATTTTCTTTGTGTAAAGGGGGTTCTGGTACCTACCTAACCCCGCTAGTTCTGGGTATTACTGTATATATATATATCTATATAGATATATATATATATATATATAAATTATATACTATATCTAGAAACGCTTGTAAAGTTACTATGAACTTAAAGCAATGCCTTAACAGCTAAGTTTACTTCCAGATGAATAAATTATAAGTATGCTTTCATTTGAATGGACAGTAGTCACTGAATTATACTTTTCGAAGTACAAACAGTTGTTTACTGGTAGTACTTGAAAGGCAATTATATTGTTTATGAAAAAATAAATCTTTCAAGCAAGCAAACAGTCAAGTGTACTTTTGAAGAAATTGAAGTGTGAGTATTATTATTACTGGAAACGGGCTCATTCCTGGCGCCCCGGCCCTATGCTAATATTTCAAAAAGTATTGAAGATTTATAAGACTATTTTAAATGCAATTAACGATAATATTTATGTGGCAGAGAGTTCAGAGATACCTAGTGAACCCTTTGATGCTTTACCATGAAGCTTCGTGAGTTATCATTTTTAGGGCGTCCTGCTGGTTATTATTATTATTAACAACCGTACAGAAATATTTAAATAAAATATTTAAATCTTCAAGCTCGCATTGAACCAACGCATAATTAAACTCATTTTGCGAAAGGTAAAAATGTCAGTATTATTTCTAAGAATCCAGGTGTATAATTACAAACATTTTAAGTTTATTTTCAGCCCAATGAAAAATTTAATTTACTCCACAGATAAGAAAACACACACACACACACAAAGAGCCAGCTTTACGTTCAAACAGACAGTCAATCAGGTGTAATGTTGTTATCGTACTCTCCTTACCCAGTGTACCTTGTATGGTGTGTGTTGGTGTGTGTGCGTGCGTGTTTGCGTGCGCGCACCCATGTTTGTGAACCCTTCCACAGGGATTTCATCAGTTCTTTAAACGAGATTCGTTCCATTGCAGCTGAAATGTGTTGATCAAGCAGATGTGGGCCGTGGTGCTCATCTGGGAACTCCATCCCTTCCCAAACATAGAGTGTTTGTGTTTTGCCTCTGCTCGTTTACTCTGTTGTGTTCATTCAGTTCAGAGAGTATTTTTAACGCTTTTTGTGTGTGTGTGTGTGTGTGATTACTCTGTCCCCTTTTACCTGTATACTTATCCTAATGAGTCGTATAAACAAGCGATGCTCAAAACTGGTTAACTGTTGATTTTTGTTTAAATTGGAAAATACTTGTTCTTCGTGATGCATGGAAAGGATTAGTATTTATGAGGGATTATAGAAGATAGACAAAAAAAAAATGTTTAGTAAAATTTCATGATTATCGGATGTGGAGGCCAGGCCTTTACAGCAATAGTTCCCCTTTAGGAAGTAATTAGTACACACATTCATTGTTTTTTATTTATTTATTTTCTTTAAGCGTTTGATATTTATTTTCTCTACTCGCTAATAAGTATTTTTATCTTTATGTTTTGTCTTTTGTGCTCATTCTCTCACAGTCCTTATTTAATAATACAATTATTTTTCGTTCGTTCACTGAAGAACAATTTTATATTCGTGCAACTTGCGACTTAATGTATTTCAGAGAGAGAGAGAGAGAGAGAGAGAGAGAGAGAGAGGAATTAACCTCTTAGAAAATCCCGATGAAGCAACAGATGCCGGAAAAGAGGAGGTAGAGCCAGCAGGGAGGGACGCAGGCGAACACTCACTGATAGAATTCCAGGTCTTAGAGGCAGTGCAAGGGTAAAGCTTTTCCAGATGGAACAGTCTGGGGTCTCTCAGCCTCGACGTAGTAAATGGGAAAGGGTGGGTGGAACGGCGGGGGGGGGGAGATTTTCTTTTGCTTTTGCTTTTGCCGACCTCTTTTCTCTCTCTTTTTATTTATCAGGTTCGCCCTTAAGCTCGGTAGGTTTCCGGAAGATGTTTATTTTGTAATCCTTGCATCAGTGTTCTTTTATGTTATATGTATAGATTCAAACCAAGAACCGTATTTTAAAAAAAATTGTAAAAACTGTGACTCTAAGGGTTACGTGAACTTGAACAATTTGTAAAGGCTGAGAAAGAAATGAAGAATGGTTGGTCGATCCATTTTAATAATTTGACCGTCTGTGGCTTTCCTTGTGATATTTGTCTATTTTTAACTATGTTATAACAAAAGGTATCTTCTATTCATTTATGTTTTTTGCTGTATACTATAGTTAAATGGTTAATCGTCAGCGAGGATTCCCAGACCATGTTGCCTCTCGTAGCTATGAATATCCGACATTTTAGTAATATCATCCATTAATAAAGCTTACCTATTAAAGCTCCGTCCTACCGATGTTTTTGACCTTACCAAGTCTTCATTAAACCTTTCCAAGGTATTGTTAGATATAAACCGGTTGTGTTATGGCCTGTCCACACTAGCGGGTAAGCAGGTCGGGCACTTCCAGCTGTTTATAATAAATATTTTCTCTTGCTTCTGAATAGTGTTTGTCCGTCGGGCAGCGCACGCTGGTGTGGACAGGGCCCCGATAATATTTCAGGAATTTGCATTTTAAGTGTGAGATATGTATTTCTTAGTGTTTCATTGAAATAATTCATGCATTATTGTTGCCGTCTTCTCCCGAGATAGAAGAGTAGTCGGTGGTTTACGCGAAAGAAATCGAAACTGAAGCAATATGGAGTTCATTCTTACAGGGGCTATGAGGCTAAACTGTAATATTAGTCTTATTTACAGTCCTGTCTGACCGTCTTGGGTGCGGTCTCCTTCGAGAATTTCTTGGTCAAGATGTTTCCATTGTTTTTCCATTTTGCATGTCAGTGACATGCAGAGTGCAAAAACAAAATGGAAAAATTATTGCGGGTACGGTGCAAAATTACGGTACGGTGTTTTAGCCAGGTACGATACCACCAGCCTTGCATGTCACTCGTCATTTCAGCGTTCCTTCCTAATCCTCACTTCCGTTTTTAAACGAGGAGGAGTCTTGGAAAATTAAGTATATTAAAGTTATTTATCCTCAATATTGTCGGATTGCTTATTGCCTAGTTTATCTTTCATTTGTTTGATCTGTTTTTATTTGTTTGTTTTTCCTGTATGTGTTGCTTTGTGAGTAGGAAGCTGCAAACGTAATTAGCTCCAGTAATTTGATATTATTCATTATCATGAGAACTAGAAAAGGTAAATTGTTCGAAGGATTGTGTAACTGGAAAGTCTTGGAGGATGGAGGGGAGAGAGCCCAGAAAATATAAAGCGTGTAGTGTGAAAGTGGTCTAACCCTAAAAAATGGCGGTTTGGAGTTATTGGCGGGAATGTGTTGTCTGTAGATTTAAAAAAATCTTGTGTTGATGTCGGAAAAGGCAAAAGCGAACATCCTGCGGGATTTACTAAGGTCGAAAATGGGGTATTTTGGTCCAAGAAGAGTTGGAGACTTGCTGGGGCCTGTTGGTCTTGGCTGGGGCCAATGGCCAATCAGAGCGCGCCTCGAGTGTTGTCGTCTGCCAACCGTCGGGTAATCACCCTATGCTTAGCAGTGTTGCTAAGCGTGGGTAATTACCCCTATGCATAGCAGTGTTGCCAACCGTGGGGTAATTACCCTATGCATAGCAGTGTTGCCAACCGTGGGTAATTACCCCTATGCATAGCAGTGTTGCCAACCGAGGGGTAATTACCCTATTCATAGCAGTGTTGCCAACCGTGGGGTAATCATCATATGCATAGGGTAATTCAGCCTCAAATCTGGGTCTGTAGGGTAACGGGGTAATGCCACGAAATCTAAGCAAAATGTAGGGTGATTTCAAGATGTTTGTCTTGTATTTTATTTTCATTTATATTATTTAAATTTTGTTTGTGCAAAAGATATATAGCAAAAAAGTTTTTTGTAAAAATTGGATTGTCAAAGCAAATGCTGCAACCAACGCTAGTGATGACAGTGATATTGATATGGAATGGTGGAAGTTGCCTCTAATTTGATATGATGGAAATAAAAGACCTGAAAACTGAACCTAACAATGAATTTTAGGTTTTCCTGTAAAGTCAATGTTAAGAATTTGACGATGATGTGCCTTTATTTAAAAATTAATTTGTTTTAGCCATATTAACGTTCACTTTTCCCAACTCAAATGCTGAAACGGGAAAGATTTTTTTTTTTTTCGTTTTTAACTATACCAAACAAATAAACAAAGAAAATGGGGCCAGAATTATAGAATGCCATTTTGGTTACTAAATCAGCAATGAAGGGTACCTAAGGGGGAAGAATGTAGAAATAATAAGAAGATAACTGACCATAAAGACCTACATCAAGTTTCAATGTATGGATTTAAAAGTGTATTTATATTTATAGCTTTAGGCCAGGCGTAGGGTAATGACAGTGAAAGTAGGGTCATTTCAGTGCCTAGGTCGGGTAAGGAGCTCTAAGATGGTTAACAACGGGCTTGAAAACCACAGTAGACAATCGTTTTTCATTCTTTGTTTTGCTCTCTTTCACCTCTGTCTCTCATTTTCTCTATTTCACTTTGTTTCTATCACAATTTTCTCTCTATATTTTTTCTCTCTCTGATTTTCTATCTCAATTTTTCATTTACCCCTCGATTTTTCTCTTTTTCCTCGATTTTTTCTTTCACTTTTTAATTTTTCTCTCGATTTTCCTCCCTCTTTTTCTCTTTTCCGATCTGATTCGGGGAGGCGTCACCGACATCCATGGTAATTGTGGATGTTAGTAATTTGGTAATGTAAGGCAATATTATTTTAAGGCTCAACAATGATCGAAATATAATATTTTTCGATTAAAAAAATCGTATAAAATCAGGATTGAGGCACAGCAACATGATTTCTTGCAAGAACTCTTCTTATTCCATACAGTCTTCAAAAATGAACCTTAAACTAGGACTTTCTGTGGAAAAAATAACTTAGTAGTTAGGGGGTGGGGCGGTAAATAACAAAAATTCGACTGTAACCAATAGCAACAAAATTTGAAATTTATTAAAACCCAATGGCATGAAACATCTCGCCTAGAAATTTAATATGTTGTATAATAGAAAAGCATTGCACCGCTTTCTTCGGTAGCAATCAGTAATTTTACCGCTAATTACTCAAAACTAACGTCGGGCGGGTTAGACCGTTTTCGCAGTACACGCCTCATAGTATATTTAATGGGTAGGATGAGAGGCAAAAATCCCAGGGTATATTTCATAGAAAGTCGACCAGGAATACGATGAGATGTTTATTTTCAGCAGTTTATTCTAACGTTCCGTAATTCATATTTAAATCTTCTGGGATTTCTACTAAAAAGAAAAAAATAAATTGTAAAATTTAACATAAAAAAAAACAAATATGAATTGAAAGTCACAATACATAAAGACAAGTAAAACACTAAACTGCACATAAAACTTATAAGATTCACTAAAATTTATATCAGATTTACAAAAGATTCACTGAAATAATATAAAAACGCTAGTGAAACAAACTAACCTGGTGGTACAAAGAACTGAACAGAATCGGAAACGGCAACAGAGAAAAAGAAAAAAAGAAAATCAAAGATTTTAAAAAAATGCGTTGGAAAAAACTGGAATATTTTTTATATTAAGGATTTAATCAAAGTTGACACTAATAATTAGACATATATTTTGCTATATTATCAATAATATGATAAAACTTTAACACGCTATCTTCACTTGTATGAAATTATGAATAGTTGGTTCCGGCTATGCAGATGGGTAGCATATCTCTAGGTTCAGGGACATACACGAACACCTAAGAGCTGCAATAGCGAGAGAAAAATAACACATTGCACAGCTGTCAAAAATTTAACCTTCAGGAAATTTTATTCCCACAAAAAATGAAATAAGGAAAACCACACCATAGCTGCAGGTACTAATATGAAAATGTAAAACCCTTAACAAATGTAAATCAAGCACTAGCGTGGTGAACACAAAATCAATTTCAAAATAGTACTACGTACGGAATGAGGGTGAATATATGATAAGTTATAATTGAAGTGAGGACAGAGACTGCAGGGAATTAGTTAATTAAAAATCTTCTATTAGATGCTAAGAAAATCTTTATAGTAACTGGCCATTATCTAATTATGGTGAGCAAGGCAATGAATATCGCTCAAGTTATTCTTATAGTATAGGGAAGGGCGTATGCACTGACAGAAGGCACCATTACTTCTTTTAATATCTATATATTTCTCAGCAGTGAGGCGGCCGCCAACTTCAGAAAGTTCTCCAACACCGTGTAAATGCATCCAGCCCCATACATTGCATGATATATAGCCACTGTGAGCAATTTCATATATGAACTGTGCTCATATCTAGTGTTTTTTGGGCGCCAGCAGTGTAGTCGTCCGTGAGTTGCCGAAGTGAACGTCTTGTCACTGAGTATTGCTCGAGCGTCGAGCCCAGTAAAATCAAGGGTTTTATCAGCATACCGACGTGCTAAACCCAATCTTGACCTTTTATGGTGTTCTTCAAGTTTGCCCTTTTTAGCCGGGATCCGATAATCGATATATGCATCATAAAGACGATTCCTAACTGTGCGTGCATAGACCCATAGTTGGTATGGTATTAGCGTTCCACCTCGGTGGTCGCGGGTTCGATTCTCGGCCACTCCGTTGAGGAGTGAGAGATGTGTATTTCTGGTGATAGAAGTTCACTCTCGATGAGATTCGGAAGTCACGTAAAGCCGTTGGTCCCGTTGCTGAATAACCACTGGTTCCATGCAACGTAAAAGCACCATACAAACAAAAATCAAACAATTAGACCCATAAATGCAGCTCGTCCCTAATGCCTACTGCATTCTTAAAAGGAGACTGTTGATTGCAGTCAAGAATTTGCCTATCATCTTCAGGTGTCCTCCTAAGCCTCCGCTCCGGTGTTTATCTTTGAGGTTTCCTGATTCCTGCCACCGCCTCCACCAGCGTCTGACTATTGTCTTTGTAAGCCCAAGTTCCTTTTGTAATGAAAACTGCACCGTTTGACAGCCCCTCTCTTTTAGCGCAACTATTGCCCCTCGTTGCCAAAGCCTTTCCCTCTTGCGAGTTTATTCCCAATAAGGTTTTGGTGGATGTTGTTTCCTGAGATTACAAAACAATTTACGGTAAACCTTTTCTCTCGGACAAAAGTTAAGAAAGGCCGTAGTTTCGGGCCCACTTTCATGGATAAATAGCTTGTTGGAAAAGAAACCACCCCCCACCCTTATTCTTAAACCCTGTCTCAGAAACTGTTACCTTTCAACATAATTGGAAGCGAATTTATGCTGATTATGAAACAACTTATAGTTATACTTATAGTGATAGCATATAGTTTACAATCGATCTCGCTCTTTCTCTCGTCTTGTGAAAATGGGTTGTGGACAACGAATGTGATTTTGTAGCAATTGCATCGACATATTCATTTGGTCAGTGTAGCGACAGTATCTATTTTTGAAATGGAAATTCTGCAGTAGCTTTTAAAAGATCTTAGGAGCACGATGTTATTACTCTACGTAATTCCCTCCTATAAAGCTTTTATTTAATCCTGAGAAAAACACTTATAAACCCAATTTTCACGTTCCTGATTGTTCACGCTTATATTTTTTTATCAACGTATTTTAGTTTTTATGAATGACGCAAGGAAATATTTTGTAACTGGTAAGGAGACGTCTGCACCAATGAGGCTCGTCTAAAAATAAACAAAAGCGGCGTTGCCATTTGCAATGCCTCATGAACTCCTAGGGGTAAAAGGAATCTTTTTCCCTGACTGTACCGAACGCACACTTAAGGTACGCATCGACTCTCGTAGGGGTGTAGCCATCGCACAGGCTTACCTTCAAGCAAAAAAGAAAATAGTGCCATCAGACTTCATGCCATATCCTGCCACCATCACATACAAAACAGTGATTTTCAAATACTCTTACAAGCAAAAAACAGCCATTCACTTCCCTTTTTAGAGTCCCTCCATGTTAAACAATAATCTCAAATACTCAATAACCAAACTACCTCTGTTCCTTTGTTCATTGCATAATTTGTTTGTTTATTTATTTCTCTTTTTTTTTTTTTCTCTCTCCTGCCTTCTCTCCCTATCTCTCTTTTACCCACACCGCTTCACCCTCTTTCATTCGCATTTTTCTAACTCGACCAGTTGTCATTTAACGACGACATTAACAACAGTAGGTTCTCCAGTATTTTGTCTTCATAATCTTTATTTTTATTCTGAATATTCAAGGTTTTCGTTTTTCGCTCTTGGTATATTTCTGCATTTTACGTAATCTCTTGTAACTTGTCATTGCTCTTTTGTCAATTTTTATTTGCATGTTTAACTCAGGTTTTTATGTTCCTTTTTTACTTTATATTTTGTATTTTAAAGTGTTGTCAATTATAGCTGTTTTAATATTTGTAGATAAAGTTTTCTTACTGTTTTTCTCTTTATTTCTTGTATCATTTTATAGTTAAGTGACCCTGATGAGGGAATAGTTATTTATATATTCCCGGAAGCTCGGCTGTGCCTTTGTTTTCTTTAAAAAAAAAAAATAATAATGTCTGCAATATTACCACGTCTTCTGGCTATACTGTTCATTCTTAAATTGACTCTTTCTAGAAACACGACAACATACCCAGTTATATATATATATATATCATATATATATATATATATAGATATATATATATATATATATATATATATATATAGATTATATATAGATATATATATATATATATTATATATATATATATATATATATATATATATATATATATCTATATATATATATATATATATATATATATATATATATATATATATATATATATATATATATATATATATATATATATAGATATATATAGAGATATATATATATATATAAATATATATATATATATATATATATATATATATATATATATATATAATATATATATATATATATATATATTATCTATATATATATATATATATATATATATATATATATATATATATATATATAGATATATATATATATATTTATATATATATATATATATATATATATATATATATATATATATTAGGGTGTAATACGAGTTTTTGCAAATACTTCGGGGAAAGAAAATGAAAGTCATGCTAAGCAGAAAATGTTCTATAACCGTACACATTTTAAGGCTTTGTTTGTTGGTGAGGTTCATTTTTTAAATAACCGTTTTTCCTTAACGCTGCTCTCGTGGGGCCAAGATGGCGTACGCGATGTCTGAGTAATCAGGGATATGGGGGTAGGGGTCGATGAAATGCATTAAGCAACTGCACTGATAGTCTTTTAATTATGATTTTTTTCTCGCAGGTTTTTGAAAAATGTAACATTACAGTCCCTTCAGTGAGTAAATCACATGTAAATAGATTTCAGCGTAATCAAGTTCTGATGATAGCCTTAACCCTTACGTATCAAGAAAGTCTTTTTCACCTGACAGAGACGAAGGCATTTTCTTAGGTGTGTTTTTTCCTTCGACTGGTGTGTGATGAATAATTTTGATGGAGGAAAGAGAGGATTTGATATGTTTTAAATCTTTGATCTGTGAGTTTTTTCCTTCGACTGGTGTGTGATGAATAATTTTGATGGTGAAGGAGAGGTTTTTGATATTATGTTTTAAATCTTTGATCGGTGTGTAAAGAATAGGCCTATCTTTGATAATGGGCAGATTCCATTCGGCTTGCTTTTTCTCTTTAGTAGTAGTCCAGTGATACCTGCATATTTTCACTTGGTTCGTACTGAAGGATTAATTAATTTTGGAAGTATTTGATTCACTTAGGCCTAATCGTACGTTTCCTTTTTTAATTTTTTTTTTCTTATAACAGTGGGGTTCACTGTTGCAAAACACATGAATAAACCTCATATCTACATATTCCAAAACCACTGGAGTAGTAAGGAATTCATAGGCGCCCGCATATAATGGCAAGGGGGCAATTGCGCCCCCCCCCCCCCGAAATCCTGAAAAAAAAATATATATTACATTTAACTATATCACTTTGTTTTCCTTCCATTTTACAATATATTCTTTCAGTTTAAGTAGATTAAAGGTATCATCATATATTGCATCATATTTGTATACAGTATATAACTTTTCCTTTTTCCAGAAATATTTGAATTCAGCTGAACAGTATATGGAACTATTGAAAAAAGTCAGTGTAACGTTGCATTTTTTTATTGCAATTGGCATCACTTAAACTATTGGCATACCAGTTCCATTGCACACACACACACACATATATATAATTTGCCCTTCTTGGAAAATATGCGGCGGCCGCCCATGAAGGCATTGTCTCCAGTTTCTTGCTCACAAAATTAATAAGGAATCCGACGCATGTAACCCGAACACTCTCTTGACGGAAAAGGGAGGCTGTTTAGAGTAACAAGTGAAGGGACCAACTCCATCCCCCCCCCCCCCCCCCCACCATCCCCCCCCCCCCCCCCCCCCCCCTCTCTCCCGCGTTGCGTTCTGCGACATCCATGTTTCGCCGCCATCCTTTACTTGGCCATTTGATGATAGCAGTTACTTTAAAAATTCACGTCCCGACAAACGACGCCTTAAAATGGATATGTTTGTAGAACATTTTCTTCTCAGAATGGCTTCCTCTTTCATTTCTCGAAATATTTGCCTAAACTCTCGTTATGCCCTGTAAATATATATAATGTCCCACAGACTGGATCACCTTTTAGACATGCTGTCTAAGAACGAGGAACGCCAAAGGACAGGAATGAATGACAAGTAGTGAAGCAGAACTATTATACTCACACCTGAAAGGGACTATTGAGACGTACCACACATGGTAATAATGACAACCCTTACGAAAGCATACCCGCGCGGGGGGGCGTAATATGCGTAATGTTGCAGTGCTATCAATATAGATACCATTAACGATTATGTTTTTCAGGATCACAAACCGTGGCCAGGTTTTTTTTTATCTTATTTATTTATTTATTTATTTATTTTATTTTTTTTTTTTTTGACATCCGTATTCGGGAACTTGACCTTTTTCTCGTTAAAGGAAACAGTGGTGGCCACAGGTATGAGTAAAAATAGACCAGAGTGAAATGACGGATAACACTGTGTATTTTATAATTTCCTTTAATTTTACGAGTATTTGCTTATTTATTTACTTGTCCATTTATTTTTTCTTTTCCTATAACTGGTTTCTTATGTCTGTGTTGTATGTTACCTTTAGGTACTTCTTTCTAATGAACACCATAATATTCCTTGGAGGCTTGAATTTTAAGTCACTGGCCCCTGTGGTGGGCTTATTCCATATGAATAGGGTTCAACTTCTGAATAATAATAATAATAATAATAATAATAATAATAATATAATAATAATAATAATAAATAAGAGAAAGACAGACTAAAGAACTAGCCAGCGATGACAATTGGCAAATGGCTACAGAGGGGAGAGCTAAAGAAGGAAACTGAAGGAATGATAACAGCGGCACAAGATCAGGCCCTAAGAACCAGATATGTCCAAAGAACGATAGACGGAAATAACATCTCTCCCATATGTAGGAAGTGCAACAGAAAAATGAAACCATAAACCACATAGCAAGCGAATGCCCGGCACTTGCACAGAACCAGTACAAAAAGAGGCATGATTCAGTGGCAAAAGCCCTCCACTGCCTGTGCAAGAGACATCAGCTACCTTGCAGTAATAAGTGGTACGAGCACCAACCTGAAGGAGTGATAGAAAACGATCAGGCAAAGATCCTCTGGGACTATGGTATCAGAACGGATAGGGTGATACGTGCAAAAACAGACCAGACGTGACGTTGATTGACAAAGTCAAGAAGAAAGTATCACTCATTGATGTGGCAATACCATGGGACACCAGAGTTGAAGAGAAAGAGAGGGAAAAAATGGTAAGTATCAAGATCTGAAAATAGAAATAAGAAGGATATGGGATATGCAGTGGAAATCGTACCCATAATCATAGGAGCACTAGGCACGATCCCAAGATCCCTGAAAAGGAATCTAGAAAAACTAGAGGCTGAAGTAGCTCCAGGACTAATGCAGAAGAGTGTTGATCCTAGAAACGGCACACATAGTAAGAAAAGTGATGGACTCCTAAGGAGGCAGGATGCAACCCGGAACCCCACACTATAAATACCACCCAGTCGAATTGGAGGACTGTGATAGAGCAAAAAAAAAAAAATTAATAATAATAATAATAATAAAAATAATAAACAAACATAAAAAAGTGAGGTTATAAAACCCGCTTTCCTTTCTTCCTTTTTCTTATTTTTTCGGGCCTGGCCAAGAACAGAACCTGTGGTTGCCCGTCCCAACTGCCCCTTACAATTCGCTCGTCCGTTAACAATCATTATGCCAATGAGTAACGAGAATTATTGGGGAATAATTCACTGACACAAAACTGGGGCGTAACGATGGCCGCGTAACGATGGCCACTTAATTCTTCAGGATATGTAGACACAGGAGGTCTGATACAGTTAAGAAGTTTTCTATTTCCTATGATTTCGTGAACTTGTTTATCGTCCGTTCTATTTTAACCTTTTTAGCCTTTCTTGGAATGGGTTGTATTCTCCAATTTGTTGTTGTTGTTATTATTATTATTATAATCATAATATGAACCCCATTCATATGGAACAAGCCCACTACAGGGGCCGTTGACTTGAAATTCAAGCTTCCAAAGAATATTTTGCCGTTCATTAGAAAGGATTAATAAGAGAAGGTAATGGGAAATACAGAGAGAGAGAGAGAGAGAGAGAGAGAGAGAGAGAGAGAGAGAGATTCATTAGCGACTTGTGATGATAGTTAATTTTCAAAAATCATTTTCGCAAACTATCATAACAAAAGACACCCTACTCAGACCATTATCCAACTTAATGCCTGCAAAAGAATACGTTTGAAACACACACAAAATAATAATAAAAAAATAAAATAAAACATCACGCAATTCATTATACCATTCTACCATCTTTCTTCGTAATTAGAGTGAATGTCACTTTCAATTTATCACAGGAAATAGCAACGCTGTCAGCTCATACCGAAACAACGAAATCAAGTTGAAAGCCAAGCTTTCATTAGGCAGAAATCTTACGTTGACTTCCAGATCTATTTTAAAGGTAAGATACAATGGTGAATAAATTTTGCTCGGAGGAAAACGAGATGGTTAAGGGTAGCGAACGATGACTAGGACTAATACCCTTGGCTGTATTACCCTACAAGACTGAAGCATGAAAAGGGGCACAGCTATGAAATGTCCATGGGTGGGAAGAATCGGAGGAAAATAGCAATCAGTAGAAATGGGTTGATAATAACATCCGCAAGAGAAAGCCAACCCTGAGCTGTGTCTTTGTTTGGAACGTCATGAACATCATTTGATTGCCATCCGAGAAGCTTAAGAATCCCTGAATATGCCAATGAATGAATGATCAAGAAAGCACGGGGTTATGATGCCTCGTGTACGAACTGAACCGTTTTTCAGAATATAGATTTGTCGAACAATTACTGATAATTGGGATTTGAAAGTCAGATCAAAGATTCCAAAGAAAGGTCACCTGACTGAATGCGGCAACTGTAGAAGTACTGCACTTGCATAAATCGTCGTGGCGTATTCAATATGCACACACTCTTCGCTGGACTAGAGATAGAAATTGATAAAATGCTTGCAGCCGAGAAATCTGGTTTTAGAAATAAGTGGAATTGCACAGGTGAAATATATGTTTAGACGCAATGTACAACTGTGTATAGAATTTCGAAATCCCCTCACGAAGGCTTTTTGTTTATTACAAATAGACATTTGACAGCGTCCAAAAAGCAACATTTTTCAAGAAGTCCCGAGGGCATGATTGTGTGTGAAATAACCAATTCCCTTAGGAACATTTGATCCCAAGAGGGCTAGTACTAAACAGTGATTCCTCTGCACTGTTTCGCAGTGTTTGGTACTAGGCCCTTTTGGGTCAAGATTTCGTGCAATCCCTGATTTCATATATTCCCTGTAACATATAGACCTCACGTCACGAAGTATTCCCGTTGAATGTAATAATTTATTGAAGCTATCCATGGATGAAGAAGGACAAAGGTAATGTTCATGGAGTCTCAATAAGTGAATTTGCAGTGGAATGCTTTAAGGGAAAGTTTGCTACCTCTGGCTTGTAAAATGAAAGTGTTGATGATGGAAGAGAATGTTGTAGAATAGAGTTAACGATGAAACTTGGCAGACTTAGAATACAGAGTTTGTTTAATAGGATGCATGATGTCACTAGAGATAGATAGGGATTTAAGAGAAATGTATAGAAAACATAGAATGTGAACTGATTATGCACAGAGGGAAGAAATAACACTAAAGCGAAGATATCCAATTAGCCTGTTAGCCTGTGACTGTAAGATTTATAAAAAAAAAAAAAAAAAAAAAAAAAAAAACTTGAACTGTACGTTGTCAGAGAAATATACATGGTGATATTCTGTGGTTCCAGAGAATTTTAAATCTTAACCCTTGTCTGTCGCAGTTTTGAAAAGACAGCTTTCATATACTTATGCATTTTTGAGCTTGAAAGGAAATTAATGATATTGTACTAATCCTGAATTATATTATTAAGTCATAGTTTCCTGAGTAGCACTTTTAACATTACACCGGACTAACTGTTGAAAGGATGTGAAGTATTCTGTGTTAACGTTAATTAGCGTTAATACGTTTGCAAGGAAATTTACATATGAAATACTTTTAATTCCTGTAAAATGCAATGTACCCGTGATAACTACCTGCCTTTTCAAGTCCTCTCTAGTAAGAGAACTGCATTGCCTCGGCTTTCTGAGTAACCTCTTTGAATCATTTTACAGAGAGAGAGAGAGAGAGAGAGAGAGAGAGAGAGAGAGAGAGAGAGAGAGAGAGATAGAGAGAGAGAGTGAGAGGCTCTTGCTAAAGCAAGTGAAGAGATGAAAGCTGTCGGGCTTTTTGAAAGTCAATGAGTGCCACGTAGATTGCCAGTAAAAAATGAGATTATATTTGCCAAGAGTAAACTAGACCTTTGCTGATATGAATTTCGAAGAATATGTTGGATAACTTTTTGTGTGAGCTAAAAGTCACGCTGTTACCATCTGTTTGATGTCTGGGAGTTTTCCATCAAAAGCAAACTTTATACATAATACTATGTACAGTAATATATAGACGTTCACGATAGAAAAATGGGAAAAAATAAAGTGACTCCTTCACGTGGGTTCATATATAATTGAAAAGAACATTGAACTGCTTACATTAGTTTAATTAATTGATATATATATGAATTTTGCCCCTCAGTACTGATAACAATATAATGCACGTTGATAGAGAATTAATTTAAGTAATTACGAACAATTTTACCATGATACATATATATTATACATACATATATATATATATATATATATATATATATAATATATATATATATATATATATATATATATTATATAATACGCTATGGGCAAAATCCTTCACAAAGACAATTATTCTTGAATATAAATTCTGTGTCATCGTTAATTAGTATGTGTTCAGTATGTTTCTATATTTTTGGAATTTAATTGCGTTATTAATGAAGTTCCACAACTTACAGTCCAGCATTTCAGATGAGTAAGCGGAAAATTAAGTACCTAGAGAGCTGTATTTAGTACGATATTTTACAATTCGTCATTGCTTAATGCCACAAAATCTGACAAGATTATCTTTATAACAATTTGCGAACATGGTACAGATTAAATCTAAAATTTATATGATAGCTATGCTAGGTAGATGATATCAGGCTTTTGTAAGCTTCTCTCTCTCTCTCTCTCTCTCTTTCACACACACACACACACACACACACACACATTGTGTCTTCATTCAGAAAGCATAACTGTTGTTATCAATGTTAAAACTTGTTCCTCATTACTGGTGACATTTGCTTAATTTATTCATTTCAGATGATTTTTATTTCTCTTTTCTCTGAAAATTAAAGGGTTTCTTCATTGAAGTTTAGACATAATGATACAGAATTTGCAGAATTATTTTGAATCTTAATACAGTAACAGAAGTAGTCTCATCTTTAACGGAGTTTATCAGACTTCTGATAACATCAATATTAGACCACTAGACGTAATTTTGTTAAAACCGTTTGAACAGGACACGTTCGTTCTTGTGATACTGCAGATGGCTTTGCACAAGTGTGGTCAGGTGATCAGCAAACTAGTTATGTAGGTTTGATCACAATGTTGTCGTCTGCCCCTCCCCCCTGCAAGACGTTGTGCTGCTTCTTATAATTAAGGATATCAGGTTGGGCCAGCTGAATATTTTGAGTGCCATTCTATTTTCGGAGCCACAAGGAGTAACCGTTATGACGTTAAGTCTTTTTAATGCATTTTAGTTTATTTTTGAAGCAGTTCTGTGTGTGAATTTATTGCTTTTTGTTCTGGTTTTTCTTTAGTCCTTGTTATCAGTAGTGGAACTGTGAATGATTGCCTTTTCTTTGTTTGTGTTTCCTGTTGTGTTCTATTATCAATTATACGGGTCTTTGCTGAGGGATTTCCATGTGTTGTAGTGAATCGGTGCCCAGGAATACTGTTTTTTTTCTTTTTCGATTCTTCGAAGCCGCGGAGGTCAAAAGTGTTATACAGAAAACCGTCTGGTTTTTCTACTCGTAATAGTACGAAGAAGCGTGAACTGGTATGTTTCCTATTTTGTATTTTCTTTTCTAAATCGCTTTTAAGTAAGAAAAATTCTCTTTGTAATTTGCAATATAATGAATAAGGCTTTGATGATAGCTTTATCTGCAAATGGTTAACGACCTTATGTGCGCTGGCTCGAGCGCAAGTTGCAGCCGACGTTGAGTGAAGTGGAAATGGGAGCCGGTTCGCCGTAGAGTTTTCGTTTGAGCTCCAGTGAAATGCACAGAAACCAGATGCATCCAATCAGACTGCCTTCTGGCAATATGTCTGTCCATTCATCCGTCTATGTATTCATGTTTATGAACTGTGATGCAGTTCAGCCACTATAGAGCATCATGTGGCCCACCAGTAGCCAGATGGCGGTGGGCAATGCTTAGGTTTTTGTTGATTTCCAAAGAAAATATTTATAAATACACTTGAGGAATGTGTTAGTAAGAGTGAATGGAGGGGAATTTGAAGGATTTGATAGCGGGAGGAATAGTTATTGGGGGAAATGTATAATAATTTTTTGTTTAAAGAAAAAGTTGACGTTGATAAGATTTGGCGAGGAAAGGGTGAAAAAGCGGTTGTACGTGTAACATTGGCGACGGGTTTCTTTATTGGAAAAAAAAAGAAATTATTATTTCAGGTACAGATGTATGACAGGCGTAAAGGAGGATGTAAAGCATAAGAAAGGTATTAAGGAAAATAGAAGGGTGTAGGTGAACAGAAACTTAGAGGGTAAGAGAAACGTTGATGAACAAATGTATTTCAGAATAAAATATTGAGGGTGAAAGATCCAGTGTATCCCCAACGTTGCACTAATCCTTTCACTCTATCATTCAGTTCAGCTTTTCCTCTACATCCTCCACATGAAACACCGACAAAATACTCACTCTGTCTATCCAGTTCTGCATCTCTCTGCATAAATCTTTCTTACTGAAATCCATCATCCATTTTTTCATTAACTCTCTCTCTCTCTCTCTCTCTCTCTCTCTCTCTCTTTATATATATATATATATATATATATATAGATATATATATATATAGATATATATATAGTTATTAATGATATATTAATATATATAATATATAATTAATATATATATATATATTATATAATATATATATATAGAAATAATAATTATCTATATATATATAATATAAATTATATATATATATTATTTTATCTATATACACATACATACTTACATACATAAACGAACATGACTTAGTATATCAGGAAAGGTATATGGTATGATTTTGAATGGAAAAGTAAATAATGGCCGAGAGACTGATGGAGGAAGAACATTGGTGATTTAGACAGAAAGTGGGTGTTTGAATTGCTAGATGTTCTAAAGTAATAGTCCTCGGAAACACTTTTGATCGGTTTGATATAACGGCAGCTCGGAAGGCGTTGAGAATGCAAGACGTCTATAAGAAAAGTCTTTGATAGGAACCGAAAGGTTTTACGAAGGAAGTGAAATGTGGGTTGCGTTTGCCTCTGTGGCAGTTTTACATGTGTATGGGTGCAGTAATTTGAGAAGTTCAAGAAATCATAGTAATGTAGGTGCAGTTTGGTACAAGTAAATTAATCTTTGTGGTAAGGACTGGTGGAGCCTTTTTGAGTGATACAGTGCTGCGGGACTGGTGAAAAACGTTGCAAGTCTTTGCTAGGTAAGAAAGTTTTAAGTAAATGTTTGTAGAGTAAGATACCAAAGGTACAAAGGTAACGGAGAACAGGAAGATGGAGCAATAACTATTAATGTGAATGGTGAAAAATTGGAGGCAGTTGATTCTTAAGAGTTAGCAGTATGGCCGATGATGCTGCTATTGCTCTCGATATAGGATTTATTTTTATTGTGTTGAATACTTTCTCATATTGGAGTTCTCAGCACTGTAATTTCTGGCCCTCGTGCGAAAACCGAACCCCCCCCCCCCCTCCCCCCACAATGTAGAAACCTACTGGCGGATCCTACACAAATTCCTGTAGTACATTTAAGGCAGGCATGTTCTTAAACAACAGCAGAGGACATATATGGATAACTGATCCATTAATTCAAATAAGAGCCAACACTAAGGGCAGTTTGTGAATTATTTATTGGGTAGGAAATTTTCCTGATTAACTTGAGTAACCATTCTTTAAAGAGTTATTTATTGCATAAAGATATTTTATTTTTGCAATTACAAATGTAGGCTTTGTAGGAAAGTATTTGTTCAGTTCTGATTTAGCTCTCTGGCTTGGTAAGAAAAGATACCTTTCAGGAAGTGAATAAGAAATAAAATCTCTCTCTCTGAAAGGCATTCCACTTTGATGAGAGGACCAGCGCTGTGAAGAAGGGTAGTAATGCAATTATTCTTGAAAGTAAAATAACCTGCTACTGTAAAAGTAAGATCATAGTGGTGTAAAAGCTTTCTTTAAAAGAATTGAGGTATAAATTTTATTATATATATATATATATATATATGATCCATAATATCTATATATAGTATAGTTATACTTATATATATATATATATATAATATATTTATAAAATGTTGTGCGTGTATGTATGTGTGTGTATTACTTATAGTATGTATAGGGTGTCCATAAAGTCCCAGTACCATTACAAGATTTTATTGCTCAGAAACCATATAACATAGAGTAATGCAGTTTTTTGTAAAATGTTCTACATTTCCTCAAGTATACATTCAGAGCACTTCATGCCATACATGATCTTACCACGCTTCGTAGACGTATTGTTAAAGTTATACAAACATTTGATTTGATACGCTTGCTGTAGCGCGTACGTTGGGTGGGAGATGGAATATCATCTCGACATTGTGAGGGTAACTGAAGGTGCTCATGTGAAAGGTGTAGCATGAAGTGCTCTGAATGTAAACTTAAAGAAATGTAGAACATTCTAGAAAAAAAATGCATTAATCTATGTTTTATGGTTTTTGAGCAATGAATACTTCTAATGGTACTGGGACTTTATGGACACCCTGTATTTACATGATTCGAGTTTTCAATTAGGCTCATGTTTTTCAGTTTTCTTTTGAATAAAGCTGTGCCCTTTAGCTCAGTGCGAATGCGTTTAGAGATAAAGTATTCTCTCTCTCTCTCTCTCTCTCTCTCTCTCTCTCTTCTCCTCTCTGGCCACTCTCTCCTTTCTCTCTCTCTCTCTCTCTCTCTCTCTCTCTCTCTCTCTCTCTCTCTCTCTCTCTTCTTTAAAAGTAAATTTCTGCCGTCACCTTGGAATTTATGCAACAGCAAATAGCTGAAGTAAAGGCGAGAAATAAATTCGTGGCATTATATAACCTTCTCATTCCTGGGCAGTTTTGGAAAGGCTTCCCTTAGAGCAGCAGAGAAGAAAGAAAATAAATGGGAGGAGAAAAAGTTCGAGTGCCAGAAATTTCAGAAGGTTACATTTAAAATTACATGCTTTGAGAGAATGTCTTTATTTATACAATGGTCATTGTCAATTGCGAATGATCAACAAGCAGAATTTGTAGCGTTAAGTTTATTTTTGTGTTTATTATATGCGACAAGACGGCAACGTTTTTATTGTGCGTTCAATCAAACGGACGGGAAACAGAAGTGACTATTATTTTTATCTAATTCAATTAGAACTTACGTCTGTCATCAGTATTGCAACCCCCTGTTTTAGTTGGCTAAACAAAATTAAAATCAACTGAAAGTATTTGTTAAAGTTTATCACATAGTCGAGGTTATCATTACTTTTTATGTTCGCCCAAACGAACAAGAGTTTAAACTTTGAATGTTTTATATTATATATGATATATAATAATATACTATATATATGTATATATATATATATATATATATATATATATACGTATATATATATTGTTGTGACATCGGGAGAGCGATCAAGGTGTTCATTCTTAAACAGTTGTCGCAGATGTATTCCAACAAAATTAACAGTAGGAATGAGTCCAAATATCGATTCTTGATACTGTCTCTTAAAATATATCTTATTCAGAGTAAGAGAACCTTCAGGCACTGCTACTTGCAGAGAGTGTAAGTAAAGGTCCCCATAGTTAGTGGAGCACTGTGTGCCGGAGTTCTTGTCCTTGTATTGGCTGAAGTTCTTTGATTATCAGATACATAATGTATCATATGTTTGCATTGTCTAGGAAAAAAACCTTCAGAAATACAAAAAATCTCAAGTATTTCTCCTTTTTATATCAGTGAATCAGTTTATCAAAAGAAAGTACTCATTTTCAGTAGGAAGAAGAACGGCTTTTACCTTCAAAATGTCACCAACGACGCTTTTTATATAAAAACTCATACTTCATCTCTTGACTTTCAACATTGTCTTCGAGGTAAATTTGCCAAAAATTAATTAACAGCTTTCTTATCCGTCACTGGTGGTCATTATAGTTCAGATTTTCCACAAATATCAAGACCTTTGAATAGCGGAAGGAAATTGCTCTGAACAAAGCTGGAATAAAATGCCTGATATAAAATGATTTCCTTTGAAGATTCTCCTCTCTATGTTTTACAATTATAAAATTGGAATGACTTGAAAATATTTCAAAGCTAGTTCCTGTGGAAGCTGTCCATGTGTCCATTGTGTCCAAAATACACAAGGCTTTCCTGCCTTTAGTGCAGTCGGAGCAAGATAACTGTGATAAGCTAACCATGCTAGAAAAGCATAAGGCTACAACGTTGTTGCAATAAAAAAATGTATTGAAAACCATATACATGATGGGTGATATCGTTGTAAGTATGGTAAACCAAAAGTACTCTACCGCGAGAGAAGTGTTTTAATTAATCCAGGAAATTTGTAGATGATAATGAACCTATTCACACATCTTTCCGTAGGTTGCATATGGTAATTGAAGTACACATCTGTGTACATCCAACGGATTTCCGTTCAAAATATCAAAGAATTCTGTAGTCCAAGAAATACTCCGGAATTGGTCATTCATTTTAGGAGAGATGTGTACCTCTCTGGTTCTGAGGATCGCGCAACCCACTGGACTTGCACCACATCCAAATGTGCATCATTGAAGGTCCAAGGAATGTTCGTAATACATTTACAGTACAACAGTAAACGTGGTAATGGCCTGGAGAGTCTTAAGAGATATGGTTCCCCTGTAATCAAAGAATGCAGGTCGGCACTGACAGTTAAACATGTTTTATGTAGTAGATGCCCAAACTTCAACTAATGGCAAATACTAAGTTCTCGGAACCTGTCGGTTGTAGCTAACCATATACTAAGCCTTTAAAGAACTGCGTTTTATTAACTGACAGCTGCCATTTTATAATCGCAGCCAAACCTTTTATCTCGCCATATGAGAGTTAAGAATTTCCAGTCGGTTATCTAGTTGAACTACAAAATGATCATGATGGAAAAGAAATATGTACATGCCAGTAGTTGGAAGGTCAATTGAAAGGTTTATCGCTGTAAAGAGTACAATTACAACTCCAATCCAATTGCTTTGTATAATTATTGAAACCTTACTTACTTCGTGGAACTGTTGATTGCACCAGGAGTTAGTTTCAGTAATTAGTTGTCGAATCGTTGTTTTCGGATGGCTGCTCGAATTGGTTTCCAGCAGCACTCCTCTCTGACTGAGGATGGAACACAGACCTTCATTTGCATGTCTGGAACATTTCGTGAATCACGAATATGCTTGAAAAACGTGTTTCGTGTTTAAAATTTTGACTGAATTACGCAAATAGTTGTCTCGGTCAAACAAGTGCGCGTTTATTAAAGTATTGAAAAGATTGCTGCCTGTAAAGTGGATACAATAATTGATTGACACTTCATTAGAAAGCATAGAGCGGAAGTGCCCTAATTAATGGAGGGCTTTGACCTGTCCAAAATGTCACTAATTTTCACGGGAATTTGAGGTAGTCGTCGATGGATACTGCCACATGTCGCAGAATTGCTTTTGAGAAAATTAAAACAATTTGATTTGTATGTGGATTTGAATCAGGAAATTGTTCAGCGTGAAAAGACCAGATGACGGCTTGCAGGAAATATTATGTCTCTCGTGAAGCCCCATTTCTTCTTTGTACCATAAATGTTGCAGTCGGGGTTGGATAAAGGATTTGCTCTTATTAAAGTGAATGTTACACTTAGCTTATGAGTATGATTTCACATATGCATTCTCCGAGTGGCTTGTCTTGCCGTGATCCCACACTCATTACATTACAACGGAGGAATTGATCTGGTGTTGTGAAGTTTTATTCATTTATGAAGGCATTATAATTTTTGTCTTGTGAAACTTTCCTGGGAATTTAGTGTTTCTTAATCATATAATTGTGGTCGATATTATTGCATCCTTTATTAACGACCACAGGTTTTTAAACAGAATTCTTCAAATTTCCATTAAATGTAATTTGTAGTAACCTGTGATATCCTCAAAATGTGTCGCTTGTCGTCAACGAGGAATGGGAGGAAGAGAAGGCCCAAAAGACCCCAAAATACGGGAGAGTAAAGTTAAGCCTTCATCTGTTTCTGCCTTTTGCTATGTGACTTGTTTCCGCCCTGTCGAATCTCGCCGGTGGAAAGATGTCTGCGGAAAAAAGGAAAAATGTTCCGCCTTTATTTGGTTCTTTCTTTCTTTCAGTGTGTCGAGTTATTTACTCCGACTTGTATTACTCTCATATTTCTGTTTATTTTGTGTGCAAGGCACCGTGATTGAAAAAGGTTCATTTATATACCTTCCAGTGATCAAGTTTTAATTTAGTTCTGGGCTTTGTTAGGTTTGGCTTATTTTGGAATGACATTGGTTCAGGAATACGAAGTAGGAAAACATATGGTGGCGTCGTGGCCTCCGGGCTAAACTAAATTGAAGTCCTCCTCCAAATTTAAGCGCTGGTTTGTTTCATTTTCTTATTTCCAGAAGCCAATGTCTCTCATGGCGTCTGTTTCAGTGTTTCTCGCTCTCTGATTTTCTGTGGGAATTCAGGTTTTAATAATCACTTTCAGTCTTACCAGAGTTTCCTTGGATATCAGAAGGTCATGACTTACGTCAGCAAACATAACAAGGCGTGATGCTACCTCCTGCTTACTCGGGCCGCGTGCAAGATTTTCTCCTCACACGTAAGTTGTAAACATTATATTTCTAACTTAATGTGAAGTGGTCTTCGTAATTAATACTAATTATACTAACAACGAGGATCAAATAAAAAGGACACAAATTAAATATTTTCATATACCCTCAGTTATAAGTGGTAACACAAAATAGTCAAACAAAAACATAGCCTAAATCCAGTACACTAAATAAAGTAAAACTTACTAAAATCTGCGGTCAAACAGAGCCTTCTTTCACCAACGAAAATTGAGATAGATGTGCTATATTTTTGTTCAAAATTATTTTTGTCTGATGTTTAACATACACGTTATTTATTTCTTACATTTTCATTGTAATAAGCAAATAAATATCATGTCCTAAAATTCCTTTATCTCTAACTGAACACGAATCCTTTTCAGATGTTTTTAGGCTCTTTCCTACCCCCCCCCCCCCCAACAAGATCAACAACAAAGTAGTTTGGAGGCTTACTCCCCGAGTAAGCGAATATTGCCCACTTTGCTACTTTCATTTTAATAATTAGCAAGAAACGGAGGGAAGAATGTTAGAATAATATACATATATTATCTTTATATTTATATTTTTGTATTCCTGGGAAAAAGATGGCGTGACTGATTAATTAATCCCGTTACGCCAAAATCGTGACCTTAGCGGATCATGTCTCCATCTCAAGTGAGTAATTGGCTTGTCCCCAATAATCATAGGTGGTGCTATCTTATGTCTTGGTAATCTGACGTGGCTCCTATACATTAGTATTATTATTATTTTTTTTTTTTTTTTGCTCTTTCACAGTCCTCCAATTCGACTGGGTGGTATTTATAGTGTGGGGTTCCGGGTTGCATCCTGCCTCCTTAGGAGTCCATCACTTTTCTTACTATGTGCGCCGTTTCTAGGATCACACTCTTCTGCATGAGTCCTGGAGCTACTTCAGCCTCTAGTTTTTCTAGGTTCCTTTTCAGGGAACTTGGGATTGTGCCTAGTGCTCCTATGATTATGGGTACGATTTCCACTGGCATATCCCATATCCTTCTTATTTCTATTTTCAGATCTTGATACTTATCCATTTTTTCTCTCTCTTTCTCTTCAACTCTGGTGTCCCATGGTATTGCGACATCAATGAGTGATACTTTCTTCTTGATTTTTTCAATCAACGTCACGTCTGGTCTATTTGCACGTATCACCCTATCTGTTCTGATACCATAGTCCCAGAGGATCTTTGCCTGATCGTTTTCTATCACTCCTTCAGGTTGGTGTTTCGTACACTTATTACTGCAAGGTAGCTGGTGTTTCTTGCACAGGCTCCAGTGGAGGGCTTTTGCCACTGAATCATGCCTCTTTTTGAACTGGTTCTGTGCAAGTCCCGGACATTCGCTTGCTATGTGGTTTATGGTTTCATTTTTCGTATTGCACTTCCTACATATAGGAGAGATGTTATTTCCGTCTCGTCTATCGTTCTTTGAACATATCTGGTTCTTAGGGCCTGATCTTGTGCCGCTGTTATCATTCCTTCAGTTTCCTTCTTTAGCTCTCCCCTCTGTAGCTATTGCCATGTGTCATCGCTGGCTAGTTCTTTAGTCTGTCTCATGTATTGTCCGTGCATTGGTTTGTTGTGCCAGTCCTCTGTTCTGTTTGTCATTCTCCTGTCTCTGTATATTTCTGGGTCTTCGTCTACTTTTATTAGTTTCTTCTCCCATGCACTCTTTAGCCACTCGTCTTCACTGGTTTTCAGATATTGCCCCAGTGCTCTGTTCTCGATGTTGACGCAGTCCTCTATGCTTAGTAGTCCTCTCCTTCCTTCCTTTCGTGTTATGTATAGTCTGTCCGTATTTGCTCTTGGGTGTAGTGCTTTGTGTAGTGTCATATGTTTCCTAGTTTTCTGATCTATGCTGCGGAGTTCTGCCTTCGTCCATTCCACTATTCCTGCGCTGTATCTGATTACTGGCACTACCCATGTGTTTATGGCTTTTATCATACTTCCGGCGTTCAGTTTTGACTTGAGTATCGCCTTGAGTCTCTGCATATATTTCATATTCTTTCCTGATCGTGTCCTTCATCTCTTGGTGTTTTATATCCCCTCCTTCCATTATTCCCAGGTATTTGTATCCCATCTCATCTATGTGTTTGATGTTGCTCCCATCTGGTAGCTTTATCCCTTCAGTTCTTGCTACTTTGCCCTTTTGTATGTTGACTAAGGCGCATTATTATTATTATTATTATTATCATTATTATTATTATTATTATTATTATTATTATTATTATTATTATTATTATTATTATTATTATTATTATATTATTATTATTATTATTATTATTATTATTAAATAGAAAGATTCGTGGCGAAGTATTCATTCGATTGATTTTTTTGTTGCAGCGGCTGAATAAAGCATGAAATCCTCTCAGTGGTTCGTGACAGCATATTATTCTCTATTTTCTCTTGTTTTGCGTAAGTGGTGGGATAGCTTCCTTTGACCTCATATTCAAAATACATTCCTTTGTCATATTTTGAACGGGTAGATAACTTAAAAATTCATGTAGACATGTGCTTAATGTATATACAGGTGCACATGTGCATGATTATAAGAGTGCGTGCATATCCCCCTCCCCACACACACGCGCACACTCACGCACACGCCGTAATTTCTGATGAGATAGTAGTTCAGGTTTTTGCGTGGTTACAGCGTTCAACAAGCAGCGATTCTCAACGCTATTAGTGATTCAGAGCCCTGTCTCGTAGAAAAAGCTAGGTTTGACACTGGATGTACTATATATGCGTACACACACACACACACACACACACACACACATATATATATATATATATTATATATATATATATATATAATATATATATATATATATATATATAATATATATATATAAAGTTTTTTTTGCCACGAAGGAAAAAAATGAAAAAGCGAGTACTCGGCTATCTCGCTTTTTCATTTTTTTTCCTTCGTGACAAAAAAAACTATTTATACATAGCATCACGTTTTATATACTTCATGATCAAGTTATTCATATACATATATATATCTAATAAAAGGAGCCCATAAAAACACCAAAATAGAGAAAAAGTACTATATTTCAGAGACTGCTGTCTCCCTCTTCAGGTAGATGAATGAGAAAAGTTCACAGAAAAGGTGGTATTTATACCAAGAGGTCCATCCACAAACAAGCCATTTTAAGTCACCCCCGCTGATAATCTTCCTCTAATCTTCTTAAGGATTGGTTGAATGAAGACGTTGTCGATCGTGTCGAAATCCATCCTCCTTTTGAGATGTTCATTACCTGCCTCTCTTTATTAAGGCCGATTCCATCATTTGACTCTTGTACCGGCAGTTGCTGCTATAAATTACACGTGACAAATTCCAGTTTATTCTATGGTTATGTTCATTTATATGGTTGAAAATAGCCGAGTTCTGTTGTCCATACCTAACTGACCGTTTTGTGTTGTATTAATCTCTTGGGGAAGGGATTTACCTGTAAATCCGATGTAAGATTGGTCACAGTCCTGGCATGGGATTTCTTTCGTATACCCCAGAGTCCTTTGGAGATGTCTTTTGTTGGACGTTAATCAGGGATTTGGCTAAGGTGTTTGGGTAAGTAAATACAAAAGGGTTCGATTTTCCGAGGGGGTTGGTTATTCTCTTAATCGTGTCCAGGTGGGGAATTATTATTTTATTGTTGGGTGTATCTCTGGTCTTGTCTTTAGGGGGTCGGTAGAAAATTACGTTAGCTTTGTGAATTGCTTCTCAATTATATGGTCAGGATATTTTAAAGACGAAAGTTGCTTGCGAATTAGTTCAAATTCTTTTTCCAGGAATTCTGGGGAACAAATTCGTAAGGCTCTTAAGAACAAGTTACTAGCTACACCTATTTTGATAGAAATGTCATGATAGCTAAAGTAGTGAATGTATGAAAGTGAGAACGTTGGTTTTCTGTATATGGTAAATTTGTATTCTGTCGTATCTCTGATTATTAAAACATCAAAAAAAAGGAATTTTGTTGTCTGTTTCCCATTCAACTTTAAATTTGATGCTGGGCACTAATGTGTTTAATTTCGAGAGGAATTCATTGAAATTGCCCCACCTATTATAATCCCCAAAATGTTAGGATATCATCCACGTATCTCATCCACAGCATGTTTTTGGGTTTTATTGCATTTATTACTGTAGTTTCAAAGTATTCCATGTACAGATTGGCTAGAACAGGACTTAAAGGACTACCCATACTACACCCGAATTTTTGCTTGTAGAATGATTCCCCGAATGAAAATACGTTATTAGATGCACATAATTCAACTAGCTTTATTATTTTGTCAAGCGCCAATGGGAAATGATCTGAATAGGGGATAATTTTACCCTTAAAAATTGAAGAACGTCCTGTACTGGTACTTTAGTGAACAAGGAATCTACATCAAGGCTTAAAAGTTTTATGTTGTGAAGTGGTATATGTGCTTCTCTGAATTTGTGACAAAAATCTTCCGAATGTTTAATGTGACTGGGAGAAAAAGTGCTAAAAAAGGGGAAAGGAGGCCAGCTAACCATTTAGAAATTTTGTAATTGAAAGCACCGGCACATGAAACGATGGGTCTGAATGGAAGATTGTCTTTGTGAGTTTTGGGAAGGCCATAAAAATAGGGTAATTTAGGATTAATTACTTTAAATTTCTCTAATAGTTCAATACTCTTTTTGTCTTTGCCAATTAATCTTACTTTCCGAAAAAAATTCTGTCGGAGGGAACTTTTGGAGTTTTGGATTTTTGATTTTTCGTCAGTTTTTCGTATGTGTGTGTCGCTAAGGAGCTGGTTGATTTTGTCAAGGTAGAAGTCTTTGTCCATTATTACAATTTTGCGTCTTTGTCGGATCTACTTATTATAACATCTAACTTTTTAGCGAGTGGAATGGTCATCATGAATCTGGCGGGGAAAACAGGATATTTCTTATGTAAGTCAGTTAAAGCATTTAGTAACACTCCTTTTAAACATATCTCTTCACGGTTGTAGTTTTTATCAGATATGAATTTATCAAAAGCCACTATGAAGTCTAGGTTGTTTTTGCGGTCTGGCATAAGGGCAAAGGATAAGCCTAAATTTAAAACTAAATGTTGATTTACAGTAAGGGGGGTGTTGGATAAGTTTTTAAAACTTTGTCTTGTTGCTCAAGATTATTCCATGCACTATTGTCTATTAGGTTATTTAACTTGCGTAGAAGTCTGTTGGAATGAGTCACGCTATTATAGGCAGCAATGTCGGAACAGAATGAAATCAGATACCTGTATATGTGGTCCGTAGTGAGGAGGCGAAGATTAGACTGGGTTCCATATATCACTCTGCGTAGTACGAAGATGTCGTTTTTCGTATCGGTGATTCTTTCCTCCAGGAAAATCTTGTGTGAGAGAGGGAAGGGGTCCGATTGCAGAGTCCATCTCCCGAATCCGTACATTTTTGGTAGTACTTGTTCTTTGAGGCATTCTTCTAAAAAGTGTTTTTGTTTTTCAGCCGGTGTAGTCTGATCAGTTCTTTTTCAAACTTGCGAAAAATTGGCTTGACTTCGGGAAGTGAGTGAAGAATCCTGGAAAGGCGGTTGAATTCCATAATGGGCTGAAAATGACTGGTAAAAATGTTCTGTAACAACAGAGTTCAATCTAATAAAAGGAGCCCATAAAAACACCCAAAATAGAGAAAAGTACTATATTTCAGACTGCTGTCTCCCTCTTCAGGTAGATGAATGAGAAAAGTTCACAGAAAAGGTGGTATTTATACCAAGAGGTCCATCCACAAACAAGCCATTTTAAGTCACCCCCGCTGATAATCTTCCTCTAATCTTCTTAAGGGTTGGTTGAATGAAGACGTTGTCGATCGTGTCCGAAATCCATCCTCCTTTTGAGATGTCATTACCTGCCTCTCTTTTATTAAGGCCGATTCCATCATTTGACTCTTGTACCGGCAGTTGCTGCTATAAATTACACGTGACAAAATTCCAGTTTATTCTATGGTTATGTTCATTTATATGGTTGAAGATAGCCGAGTTCTGTTGTCCATACCTAACTGACCGTTTGTGTTGTATTAATCTCTGGGGAAGGGATTTACCTGTAAATCCGATGTAAGATTGGTCACAGTCCTGGCATGGGATTTCGTATACCCCAGAGTCCTTTGGAGATGTCTTTTGTTGGACGTTAATCAGGGATTTGGCTAAGGTGTTTGGGTAAGTAAATACAAAAGGGTTCGATTTTCCGAGGGGGTTGGTTATTCTCTTAATCGTGTCCAGGTGGGGAATTATTATTTTATTGTTGGGTGTATCTCTGGTCTTGTCTTTAGGGGGTCGGTAGAAAATTACGTTAGCTTTGTGATTGCTTTCTCAATTATATGGTCAGGATATTTTTAAAGACGAAAGTTGCTTGCGAATTAGTTCAAATTCTTTTTCCAGGAATTCTGGGGAACAAATTCGTAAGGCTCTTAAGAACAAGTTACTAGCTACACCTATTTTGATAGAAATGTCATGATAGCTAAAGTAGTGAATGTATGAAAGTGAGAACGTTGGTTTTCTGTATATGGTAAATTTGTATTCTGTCGTATCTCTGATTATTAAAACATCAAGAAAAGGAATTTTGTTGTCTGTTTCCCATTCAACTTTAAAACCCAAAAACATGCTGTGGATGAGATACGTGGATGATATCCTAACATTTTGGGATAATAGGTGGGGCAATTTCAATGAATTCCTCTCGAAATTAAACACATTAGTGCCCAGCATCAAATTTAAAGTTGAATGGGAAACAGACAACAAAATTCCTTTTCTTGATGTTTTAATAATCAGAGATACGACAGAATACAAATTTACCATATACAGAAAACCAACGTTCTCACTTTCATACATTCACTACTTTAGCTATCATGACATTTCTATCAAAAATAGGTGTAGCTAGTAACTTGTTCTTAAGAGCCTTACGAATTTGTTCCCCAGAATTCCTGGAAAAAGAATTTGAACTAATTCGCAAGCAACTTTCGTCTTTAAAATATCCTGACCATATAATTGAGAAAGCAATTCACAAAGCTAACGTAATTTTCTACCGACCCCCTAAAGACAAGACCAGAGATACACCCAACAATAAAATAATAATTCCCCACCTGGACACGATTAAGAGAATAACCAACCCCCTCGGAAAATCGAACCCTTTTGTATTTACTTACCCAAACACCTTAGCCAAATCCCTGATTAACGTCCAACAAAAGACATCTCCAAAGGACTCTGGGGTATACGAAATCCCATGCCAGGACTGTGACCAATCTTACATCGGATTTACAGGTAAATCCCTTCCCCAGAGTTTAATAACACACAAACGGTCAGTTAGGTATGGACAACAGAACTCGGCTATCTTCAACCATATAAATGAACATAACCATAGAATAAACTGGAATTGTCACGTGTAATTTATAGCAGCAACTGCCGGTACAAGAGTCAAATGATGGAATCGGCCTTAATAAAGAGAGGCAGGTAATGAACATCTCAAAAGGAGGATGGATTTCGGACACGATCGACAACGTCTTCATTCAACCAACCCTTAAGAAGATTAGAGGGAAGATTATCAGCGGGGGTGACTTAAAATGGCTTGTTTGTGGATGGACCTCTTGGTATAAATACCACCTTTTCTGTGAACTTTTCTCATTCATCTACCTGAAGAGGGAGACAGCAGTCTCTGAAATATAGTACTTTTTCTCTATTTTGGTGTTTTTATGGGCTCCTTTTATTAGATGGAACTCTGTTGTTACAGAACATTTTTACCAGTCATATAGATTATATATTAAATATATTTTTTATAATATATATCATATATATATAATATATATATAGTATATATATTTTCGATACATATATATATATAGATATATATATATATATACATTATGCCATTTTAATATATATATATTTATATATTATGATAGATAACATACATATATATATACATATATATATATATATATATATATATATATATATACATACATATATCATATATTACATATATATATATATATATATATATATATATATATATATATATATATGTAAGTGTTTACATAATAAAATATGGAATGTTAGTCCATATATAAAAGTCTAAAACTAAAGAGGTCAACCAGATTGCTTGCAGGAATGTGATCAGACTAGAGACGCTAAAGATGGGACGTATACAATAAGTATGTAGGCTAAGATAACATGCCGTCACCTGTAGTCATTCAATTGTTTATAAACATTAGTCCAAGCTCCCTGCTTGAGACAACTACCCCGACCTATTATTCAAACGGCTACGTGATCTGTAGCGTGTCTCATTTGATTGTGTGTTCGTATGAAACTATGTCATCTGATAGTATGTTCATATGTTCGAACTACTGTCTGTTCCTTCATAACTTGTAACAGAGATGGTAGACAAGAGAACAGAGTTAGCTATCGTTATTAGAAGACCTGTACCCCTTTACCTAAGCTTTATCATGTAGAGGAATAGGATTAGCCATCATCATTGGCAGAAGCGATCAAGCTATCGTCATAGAAGACTTGTACGATCATACCTGATCTTCATCATGTAAAACTTCAGAAGAATATACTATTTTTATACCTTGTGTTTTCTACAAGAACCTCACCGAACCATGAGTTTAACACATCGTCGTAAAGATAATACCGACTTCGTAAGTGATCTACAAAACCCCAGACACTCCATTGAAGATGGAAGTGCAATACCAACCGACTTAGCGTAAGTTTATCGCTAGTCTAAACATTACCTCATAGGGCGCCTTATCATACAAGGCACAAGCCCTAATATTTGGTGGCCAGCGGACCAGAAGAACTCTACAAACGTCCTACGAAGAAAAAACAGAATAATAAATCATGAAGTCAACGACGACGAAAGCAGCAGATTCTTCAAGCAACCTAGTATCATCATTAGTGAGCGACTTCAGAAAACAACAAGATTCGTCAAGCAACTTAGTATCATCGTTAGTGAATAACTTCAAGAAACAAAACCGACGTGTCCTTTTTCCTACGGCAACGGAAGCTTCGTCTCTCATTAGAATCATTCAAGAAAACATCGTTAGTGAGCGTTTCCGGCACTGCAAGAAACAAACCGAACGCGTCTGCAGCATCGGATTTCAAGGGCTCGAATCATCGAAACAACGCGCACGGGGGAAACTGAAGCCAAACCAGGTCATCCGCTAAATAGAGAAGGAGGACCAAGGCCGTGTGTCGTTATCGGAACACCGTGACTTCCCACAAAAGCAAGCTAAGTACAATTTTTTTATTCATTTGGAGTAACTTTGAGTGTTTCCTTTGCAGGTCGAATTTCGTTATTCCTGTGGCTGAAGTTACGAGACATTCTTAATCTACTTTTTTACAGAAATTATCTACATCATTGAGATTTCGCTACTGCGAGTTTTTATCTTTTTGAGTGTCTGTTTCCAGAAGTTCTACTGAAATATCGTAATCATATACTATGTTAATTTTATCATTTTGGGTGATTATTAATCCCTTACGTAACAAATCATATTAAACAGTGAATATGCGTTTACGCAGTGGGACGTCTGTATTTATACAGATGCATGGATAGGGTCGTTAAGCACCGTAGTGATTAGACACACAAAAAAAAAAACAAGTGGAACACCCGTACAAATCTATATAAATTAGAGGTAACACTATTTCGGGTCATGACAATAAATGCTCCTTTGCAAGTCCCGATCGCAGTTTTAGCCTTGAGTTTTTGAGTTATATAAAATATCGAACCTCAATGACTCAACTTAACTTTAAAAAATATGGCTGGATTGCAAGGAATAACATGTCTGTAAAAAACTTTCATCAGGCCAAATGCGCTGACCAGGATCTCTCACTATTTCAAATTTTAGCAAAGAATGAAGTACAAACAGTTAATATTGAATACAGTAGAGATAACTTGTCTTATTAGTAATCGCTCAGTTCCTAATAGTTAGTCATTCATTGCTTTATACGTAACCAGCAACATAATGCTAAAAACACACAATACGTTGCCGATGGTAATAAAGAGAAGGATCCTAATTATTACAAAAAGAAATAGAAACAGTAGCCTTTCAGAATCAAACAAGCAAACTCGGTTACTGTGTCACCTAGTCAAGCGGTCAAGGTTAGTTAAATCTGCCGAGTTTTCAAAGCAAAGCAAATTCCACGCAATAAGCGACTCTAGCAGAGTGGGGAAAAGCGATGTTGGTTCATACCAATATCTTCTTGAATTAAAAAGGGATTTTTCCTATGAAACACACGACCGTATAAGTAATCAGAGCAGGTTTTCGTTTTAATTTTAATACATTAAGTTATAATAAATACTGGTGGATTAAGCCCAACTGTACGCGCCGTAAAAATTAGAATATCTTGTTTTATTTCTTTAATACACGTAATATCTTGTATTTACGGACTCACCGTCTGTTGTTCGAACTTCCCTAATGAGAAGTCCGGATAAGCGAGCGCTTACAGATACCTCTATAGTTATAAAAAACATTGATCTGTATGTAGTGTAATTGTAAGATCCATCTAGGGGTATACAAAATATTATCTTACATCCTGCAAAATAAGGCGTGTTTATCAAAGGAAAATCCTATAAACCTTCAAACATAGTAAAATCCGTTTGAACAAAAATGAGACAGTTAATCAAATAATAACTTATATAAAGGAACTATACATTTGTCTCATAAATCGTAACATTGTTCAAATGACCCAACAGAATTCTCCCACAACCGCAGTCGTACTTTGCACGCAAAATCTCGAGAAGCATGCACCCTCGAATGTCTTAGTGCGTGTAAAAAGACTTTGCTGGGAAATGAAATTTTAATCCTTCCCGACACTCTGAAATATAACGATTTCCGCGAACAAAGCCCTAAAAGTATACATATCGTGGATACGGAAGTTATAAATATCGCATTTTTTTTATTGTTGCTAATTTTTAATCACGCCCAACCAGTCGTGGATGAATCTCTCTGATAATCTATCTAAAGTAATATCCGTAAAGTCATTCAAGCAGAGGTGATTCAGCAGAATTTTTTTTTTATCTTTTACCTGAATACCAGGAAGTTTCTCCACTGGCGAGTGATCTCTGGAAAAAAAACGGATGTAATTTAACACAAAATACGGTCTAAGAACAAACATAAAGCATATACGTACCTTCGTGTAGACTCTCAATGAAATTTCAAAATAGAGATAAATGACGAAGTTGAAAAATGTTAGTAATAGGAGCCATTAGGAAATCAAATAAGCCCATATAATTTTTCCCTCAAATGTCATGCCATAAAAGATCGGACTTGGCGTATCTGCGTAGATTCTGTCGCTTAAACAAGGAAACGACTTCCGATAGTTTCCAGTGCGATGTACCGACGACATCTTATCTCCGTTAGGTTAGAATAAATTTTTTTTTCACCAACTTGGACTTACTTAAATGCTTTTACCAGATACCATTACCTAAGTGATTGTACCTCATACACCGTTTTCAGCACACCCAGGGGACATTATCAATTTTTACGTATGCCTCCGGCTTACGTTGCGCCCCAAATTACAATATAGTGTTTGGAGATTTTTAGGCGATAACCTACATGCCTATATGGATGATCTTGTAATCTTTTCTAATACCTTAGAAGTACATTCACATAAAGTAGAGCTAGTGCTACAGAGACAAAGACAAATAATCTCAGAGTAACATATCTAAATGAGAGTTTTTTAAAACCGAACATGTTTATCTAGGTTTTATGTGTCTGGTCAAGGTCTTAAAAGTAGTCCATGGTAAGGCGTCGGCTATTCATAACTTCCGGTACCTATTAACGTAAAAGGGGGATACAGCACTTTTGCGCTGTAGTGGGTATTACAATCGTATGTAAATATGTAACTCTTCAATCATGACAGCTCCTTTAACAGATCTTACGAAGAAGAGCGTAGATTTATTATGGTCTAAAAAGCAACAACAGGCGTTCGATATCTTAAAAGCGAAATAATGCAGCTCACCTAACTTAAAAAATCCCTGATTTAAATAAGGAATTTTTTTTTATTGCAACAGACGCCTCAGACCAAGGGGTAAGAGGGTACTACTTCAGTAATATGATAAACAGTTCTTCCCTATAGCTTTTTATTCACGTAAACTAAAGCCCTCTGAAAGTAAATATGCAGTAATAGGCAAGGAAGGGCTAGGTATCATTAACTCACTAGTACATCTTAAGTTCATAATCTATGGCTATCCTGATAAGTCCTTTACTACATGAGTCCTTTACCGAGTTTTTTCAAAGGCTTTAATCACAGTCCAAAAGGAACTCGGTGACAAATGATCATTCAGGTCTTTGGAGCCAAGTTAAGATATCTACCTGGGAAAGCAATTATCATAGCTGACGCATTATCCCGCAATCCCGCACCATACAGCAAAGAACCATTAATTAGACTAAAAAATATAGAAACATCCGTACCTATTGTTAAAACCGTATCTAAACAAAAAAAATTCCTTAACCCAAGAGATCACGAGCATTGAATATCTGGGTCGGAGCGCAGAACTGTTACAAACTGAACAAAGCAAGAGTCAACAGACATAACCCAAACAATAAACACTTCGAAACGGAAACAGAGTCAGCAGCAATAAACACCAAACAATAAACACTTCGAAACGGAAACAGGGTCAGTGGCTAAGCAAAAACAATAAACACTTCGAGCAGAAACCCTAAAGCAAAAGTATACTTAAGGTATGTGTATCAGAATAATGTAATCAAATGTAGTATTATATGTAGGTCCGTGACGAGGAAAACCCGAAGAACACAGCAGATGACTAACGACCAGGTAGTAATAATAATCTCTTTCATACCAATCGTCATAAACTGGTTGCATTCCGTCATCCAGGGTTCCCTACTATGTCACAGAAAGCCAAATCCATGTTTTACTGGCCTACAATGCTTACAGATATAAAAAGCACATAACTAATTGTAACACGTGTCATGAAAACAAGGGGACACACTAAGACACCTGTCAGTTAAGGGCCTATCCTGTGCCAAATCAATCCTTGAAAGAATATACGTAGAATTATTAACAGAATTACGAGTCTGACAGAGGGAATAAACACTTCTTAGTGTTAATAGTTCCTTGACACGTTATATAGAATTAATAGCACTAAAACAAACACCGCAATTGAGTGCGTTAGGAATATTTATGAGTGCTAAATCAGTAAACATGGAATTCAACACATGATAATCTGACTCGGGTGGTGTAAATCAATAATAATCTCCTTAACACGTTGTGAATTCTTTCCATTAAGAAAACCAATAATTTATTATTTGATCACCCAGAGTCAATCGGTTTGGTAGAATAACGGATAATTAAATAGGAAGTGTCAATGTCTTACGAGTTACAACTCGTGATATTGGATCCGACCGGATTATAGCGGTTCTCGCGGTTTTAAATACCTTTATCATTTATATCTTGTATCTATAGAATTGATGCCGCAAGTAGCCTTATACGGTACGCCGCTAGAACACTTTTCCACATATTCAAGCCAACCATTAATTTATCAAATATATATAAAAAAATATATAAATAAATAAATATAAAAAAATAAGATAAATATGGATACAAGTGGAGTCAATATAATACACTCCGTAAGAAGTCGGAAGGGTTACAAATTATAATAAAAAAGGAATCACGATAAAATCAATAAGCAAAACGTAACCATAGATAATTAAATATCCAAATATATATGCGTAAAGATTTGAACTCTAATTTAACGCTTTAGTAATGACAAATAAGCTAAAAGTTCAAAACACATATCCAAAATCTACTGACATATTGTCTGTCCGGTGATTTATATTCGTAGTCAATGAAAAAAAAAATTAAATAAATAAATAAATAAATAAACTAATAATAAATAAAATAAATAAAATAAAATAAAAGAGATTTTAAAGTCAGGAAGTCTAGAAGTGAAAATGTTATCTATGGAATAATCCTATATGAATCTTATACAGGGCTAATAATATATATAGAATTTGTATGGAAACCTTTTTTCATTAGTTTGAATAAGGAATATTTAATTTAACATAATTACAATTATGCAGATTTCCAGCATGAAACTAATATATTGTTCAATTTTTGTACTGTTTTTTTTTTCAGACATTCTTCTCATGCGGGTGGAGAATTAAAACACTAAATATCATTTGAAAATACTAAAGTCGTATCTCTTACAGCAAGTAACGTAACTCTTAGCTGGCTGAGAGCAATCTCCTGCCAAGTGACGACGTCATCATTGCCGTATCAGCATTTGTTCCTTTTAACCTCAATAATCTGCTTACACAGGCTTCATCTGTGTGTCGTCTCTGCTTGCAAAAGCAGATTGACTGGAGAAAGGAATGCTTAGTTCATGAACTTCACATGTGGTTCATAGGTCACATGACAGGCCACATAACATATTCTTATCCGTGTGTGTAATGCAATTAGTTAAGGACTTGTAATCATTTTAAAATTAATGAACAATATAAGCAAATAGAATTTCTATAACAACAAAATGAATTAATTTTTTTTTTTCTGAACCTCATAGACATTTAGAAGTATCAAGATATGTATATATGAAATATTTACTTGCAACATTAGCCTATTACAATTCAAGTAAAACATTCATGGGAAAATGTCACATTTTCTTGAAAAACCCAAAGTTTATATAGAAATTAGTTACATAGTGGGTTTTTCGTTGCATCTCCTACCTATTAATAATGTTTTAAAAGTTAACCTCAGAGGATGCGCACGAGAAAATTGAATATGAAACTTTTGTTAGGGCACATAGAATCATGATTAATCTTCTCTTTGACTCTTATGTTGCCTGGCAATCTTACGTACAATTAGCTCCGTTTACCACTTCTTTGTCTAGTAACTTACTACCAGTAATATCGAATTTTCTTTGAGATTCGTAATGATATCTATTTATTTTTTATAATTCTGGATATTTTTACAAGTCATCATAGACCTGGATAGGTTCACTCATTGTTAATGCCATGGATAAAAAAGTTTGTACAGCGGACTCTTCTGAATTCCAAAATATCAGCGAATTCATGTGGGTTAAGTCTGGTCTAAATGGCTCTCTTCCCTCCCCTGTATTTGGATGTCGTCTGAATTACTTTGCCCTTGTGACAAGTATAATTTCACTTGCAGGCTGATTAATGGAACCGGTTACAGTATCCTGCAGTACGAGAGTTTCACATAGCAACTTCAAAAAATCGTTCGTCGCAGCGGACGACTACAGTCAAGTAACAACCGCCTACAATGTGAAAGGAATTTCATGGACTTCTTCGACCGACACCGTATCTCGTCGTTAATCTCGTTTTAATGCGGAACGCTCCAGCGGCTGTCGGAATTCGACTACAAAAAGGGACATACTTCCGACAATTACGACCCGAAGGATATTCAACTCTACTTTGCTGGCGAAGGACTCGTGCTGGGGATGTTTTTTTATTCATCGCGAACGTAATCGTGTAGCTTAGGATGCAGAGAATAAGTATGAGCGCAAAAATAGAACGTTGGACCCGCCCAGGCAAATTTTCCCCTTGTTTTAACCATTGAAAAAGGCCGTTTCAATTGGCTATAGGTGGTTGTCTGGAACTGTGTAATGGACGAAAAGTTGTTCGAAAGCTAGTTAAAAGTGAAGTAGTATAACCTCGGTCATGTATCCTATATATATGAAGTGTCATGTATCCTATATATATAAAGTATCATGTATCCTATATATAATTGATCATAAATAACAGAGTCGAAATATATCTTTGCGTGTACGCAATAGGAATCTATTATATAAATGATCATACATAACAGAATCTAAATATATCTTTGCGTGTACGCATTAGGAATCTATTTAAAGTGCACATATATTAATCATAATTATATGAATCCATATACATATGTATAAACAAATCAGGTAGCCTATAATCAATCTGTTACCTTATATCTTACCATTATCTGCAGTTATTTATGAGTTAGTATATTGATTAATGAATCAGATATATAACATTTAGCATAAAAATCAACGAATCAATCAGCATAAACATTAATAATTTTATCAATTCATATATGAACTTTTTTATCAGTTAAAATATGATTTTTATCATGTTAATCTTCATTCTATGCAATTATCAGAGTACATTAGTATTTTCTGTAGCATATGTATCTTAATGAGATGAAGTGAAAAACTGTATCATTATATATATCATGTGATCACTATTATTTACCAATATCATTGTTTTATATTTATACTTGAATCAATTCATGTACACCATGAATTTTTATTTACTAATATATATATATATTCACATAGTGTCTGTATCACACTCCTATAAGTCAAATGCAAGTCAAGTTTGAGTAATATTCAGTGGTTGGTTTTGGTAGCTGACCGAGCTGATGTAAGTGTTTACATAATAAAAATATGGAATGTTAGTCCATATATATAAAAGTCTAAAACTAAAGAGGTCAACCAGATTGCTTGCAGGAATGTGATCAGACTAGAGACGCTAAAGATGACGTATACAATAAGTATGTAGGCTAAGATAACATGCCGTCACCTGTAGTCATTCAATTGTTTATAAACATTAGTCCAAGCTCCCTGCTTGAGACAACTACCCCGACCTATTATTCAAACGGCCTACGTGATCTGTAGCGTGTCTCATTTGATTGTGTGTTCGTATGAAACTATGTCATCTGATAGTATGTCATATGTTCGAACTACTGTCTGTTCCTTCATAACTTGTAACAGAGATGGTAGACAAGAGAACAGAGTTAGCTATCGTTATTAGAAGACCTGTACCTCTTTACCTAAGCTTTATCATGTAGAGGAATAGGATTAGCCATCATCATTGGCAGAAGAAGCGATCAAGCTATCGTCATAGAAGACTTGTACGATCATACCTGATCTTCATCATGTAAAACTTCAGAAGAATATACTATTTTTATACCTTGTGTTTTTCTACAAGAACCTCACCGAACCATGAGTTTAACACATCGTCGTAAAGATAATACCGACTTCGTAAGTGATCTACAAAACCCCAGACACTCCATTGAAGAGGGAAGTGCAATACCAACCGACTTAGCGTAAGTTTATCGCTAGTCTAACATTACCTCATAGGGCGCCTTATCATACAAGGCACAAGCCCTAATATATACATATATATATATATATATATATATATAATTCCAAAATTAAATAATTCTTCAATTTTGGAAAATTTGGAGGAGAAATTTAAACATCCGAGTGTCGAGCAAGTTGGTGAAGTGAGTGGAGTGATTAGATGTTTCACAGAAAGTATTGCCGGTGTACTTAGGCGTACTGACAGTTCCTCGTTGGACGAGTGGTTTTTGCGCTCGGCTGCCAATCCGGTGGTCCGAAGTTCGATTCTCGGCTCGGCCAACGAGGAATCAGAGGAATTTATTTCTGGTGATAGAAATTCATTTCTCGATATAGTGTGATTCGGATCCCACAATAAGCTGTAGGTCCCGTTGCTAGGTGATCAATTGGTTCTTAGCCACGTAAAAATATCTAATCCTTCGGGCCAGCCCTAGGTGAGCTGATAATCAGCTCAGTGGTCTAGTAAAACTAAGATATACTTAACTTAGGCGTTCTGATCTGACCAAGCATAATATCAAGAGATGGAAAACCATTCAAGCAGAAAGCTTATCGCTTATTATCGCTTATCACCTTATCATCGAGTTGTTTTCAAGAAAAGTTGAGTATTTGTTGCACCATGGGTTAGCAAAACCCAGTTCAAGTCACTACAGTTCTCCATGTGTATTAGTGAAGAAACCAAACGGCTCATTTAGGATGTGTACTGATTATAGGAAACTTGCCGTTTATAGATCAGTTACTTGACAATATTGGGCAAGCCAAGTTGCATGATAGACTTGTTGAAAGGTTATTATCAAATTCCCTTAGATGAGAATGCTAAGTTGCTCTCAGCTTTCATCACTCCTTTTGGACTGTATCAGTACACTGTTCTACCGTTTGGTCTGTTGAATGCACCTGCAATATTCCAAGGAGTGATGGATCAACTACTAGGATCAATGGAAGGAGGAGGTGCATACCTTGATGACATAGTCATTTACTCTACAACATGGGAAAAACATTTGAAGATTCCGAGGAAAATTTTCAAGAAACTACAGGAAGCTTGACTAAAGTCAACCTAGAAAAGAGTGAGTCTGGGAAAGCTACTGTGCAGTATCTTGTGTTTGAAGTTTGAAAAGGCCTTCTTGCTCCAGTAAATGCTAATGTAGAAGGTATCTGTAAGGCTACCCCACCTACTACCTGGAAACAGCTACAGAGATTTTTGGGCATAGATTATTCTATCGCTGTTTCTGTCCAAATTTCTCTGCTTTAGTAGCTCCCTTAACAGACATAACTACTGTCAAAGCTAGGTTTGTTTAGACTTCAGATGTCAAGAATCCTTTGAGAAGGTAAAAGCCATTTTAACTTCAAGACCAGTACTTAAACTCCAGACTTCAATAAGAAATTTGTGATTCAAGTTGATGCATCTGACTGTGGAATTGGAGCGGTTATATGAAGAATATGAAAGTAATATTTTACATCCTGTGTTTCATGTCGTCGAAACTGAAAAAGCATCAGAAAGTGTATTCAACCATAGAGAAAGAAACTTTAGTCTTAATGACAGCACTGAAAAAGATTGAAATGTATGTGAAGATACCTACGAATGAAGACATTTTAGTGTTGTCTGATCACTTATACAGAGGATGAAAAATTAGAACCAAAGGATAACAAGGTGGTTTTTGTGCTTGCAACAGTATGGTTTAGGAGTGCTGTACATTTCTGGTATGAACAATGTAATTGCAGATTATTTATCCTGTTGTGAATCGTTGGATTCAAACGCGGGATAACTAATCTTATATAAGTGCCATATCAAAGTGTAACTTCCCCTCAGTATTTGTATGTAATATTGTAAATTGTATGTTTTATATTCAGATTCCATAATAAGATTAACTTAGAATTAATGTTAAGAATTAGTTGGGAAAAGCACTCTGTCGCGAGAGTATGTATAATGTTCTAAGGGGTCTCAATAATAAAAAAATGTTGCGAGTTCGTGTATAATTTTAGAACTCTTTACAAAAAGCTTTCGAACCCTTCCCTGGATTCATCTTCAGTCCAACTGAACAATCAGGCACACCATGAACACCTAATTGTTCATTCGGACTGAAGCTAAACCCAGGGAAGGGTTCGAAAGCTTTTTGTAAAGAGTTCTAAAATTATATACGAACTCACAAAATTTTATTTTATTATTGTGGACCCCATAGAACAAAATGTTAAGAATAACGTAATCTTTAATCGTACGTTTTGTCCCTACCCGTATGTTCTGTTATCAGGAAGTGTTGAAAAATAAGCGATAAGTCCAGCAAGAGTTTCGATCTCTCCGGATTGTGGTGAGAAAATCTGTCAGCACGTTAGTGATAGGAGGTACACGAGTCCTTCGTGTTGAACCAGTATTGTTCATCTTTGTCCTACTTGTAACCACGTGATGATTACCCAAGAATGCACAATGTTTCGCCAAATACGATACGTCATCTGCGGGAAATTACGTCATTGTGTCATTATGAGTATATTCTTTGATTCATTTTTAGTAATTCAAGATTCTTTTACTCTGAAACTGTTTGATATTATTGATAAATTAACTCTTATCTCTCTTGATTTGTTAAAAGAGAATTAATTGACTTGTAAGTACTTTGATTGGGAGATGAAATGAGTACCTAGTTCCCAACACTGCTGTGACGTCACTGTTCGCTTGAGATAATCTCTTAAAATCACTTCTTTCATGTTAAGAGAATTTTATGTTCTGAGATCGTGTACTGTTAATAGTTATTAATAGTCGTAATCATTCTGTTTCCCTCGCATTTGAAAAGGCAATTTATTAAGAGTTTTGCAGAAAATCTTGCCCTAAAATGCTTTGACGTCATCCATTTTGCATCTTGTTGATCAGTAGTTCTCATAGATGAGAGGATCATTCTAATATTAGACACAACTTGCGTTGGTTGTATTCCTGGAGCCGTTGAAGCTGGTGGCCCGTCTTTCCTCGCTGGTTTGTTTATGGAATCTGAACAGATATTGTGAAAGTGTGTTTGTGACTTTACGGAGTTTCAGGAAAAAGAAAAACTGGTATTAGGTAATCTGTTGTTGCAAGTTTCGAGTGCACTTAAAAATATTTAAGGGTCTTGTGCAAGCGATTAAGAGAGAGGCACTCGCACTGATTGGCTTAAGACTTTATTTTCCCTTATCTGACCTCTCTCGCTCTCTCTCTCCGTTTACGAGTACTGAATCTCTTCAAAATGGAACTGCCACCCTTTTTTTTTTTCCTCCTTTTTGCCCTTTGGCAAGTTGATCGAGAGCAAAGGAAGCCTGTCCCTGCAGCGCTAACAAGATACCTGATGATTAGAATCAAGTCTTGATAACCCAATTATTAAGACCTCAGGTCATGACAACAAGACGAGGAAAACCCCGGGGCACTGTAGGCTGTCCTAGCGTAGGCTCCACTGTGAAGTCCCAGAATACAACGTACCCTGCTGGATTTAGTTCCCTCCCTTTTTGTTTCTCTCAGAGATGGAGTTTTTTTTTCTTTCTTTCTTTAATCTCGCCAAGCTTCAATATAAAAGCAGTTTAACACTGTCACAGAAATGAACAAAAGCACTTGAAAATGGTTTGCACAAAAAGAGAGAGCGAACGAAATGACATTCAAGATTAAAAACAGAGGAAAACACAATAATAAAATCATCAGTAATGGGGAGCAGAATTTCCATACAAACACAATATGTAAACAATGTCTGGAGGAATATTTCATTTAGTTTCCCCAAAGAAAGGATATAAAGGAAGTTTACTGAAGTCTTCTACAAGAATCAACATTATGTTCAGGTGACAGGAAAAGGGATATGGTCTCTATGACTTACTAATCAATTACAGCAGCGACTTATACGAATTTATCAGTCAAAAATGAAATGCTCATTCAAAACCTGCCAAGGTATTTAAGAATGATTTCACACGAAACTGTTGCCGTTAGATCTCCCCGAAGGAAGCCTCGTACAAGGAGCATAACTTTTCGACGTTCTCCACTAAAGATAATAATAACAAAATAATGGTCACTTCCTACTCACTTTTACCACGCAGCTATAAATGCACTAGCTAAGTTTCACCACCATTTTACCTACCCAACTATGTTTTTACAAGAAAATGATGGCATTAAGATCAACACCTGAATTTCATCTCGTATAAACCAGGCAGAAATATTGATCTACTTTTCCCATTAGCAAAATTTCTCGATAAGGAAAACTGCGGCTTTTTCTCAGTCACGTGAAATGGGAGTGAATGTGCCTAGATAGCTTTCTAACTTCTGTCAGCGATTTCTGCGAGAAATGACTTCCTATTCTGAACGTTTTAATAGATATTTAATTGAACAACGCTAGAAAAACAGGTCGAGATGATAGCCACATCGAGTCATTGGAACAAAAACCGCAGTCTGGCGAGGAAGCAAGCCTGGAAACTTAACAACAAAAGCTGATCAGCAATAAATAACTAAGTCACCAAACTAAGGAAGGAAGGAAGGTCACAGGTGAAGGTTTGCCTGAACCGGGAGCTGGCTCTTCTTCCTGAACGTTTCTGTCAAAAAAACACTTGACTCGCGCTAGTTCATGAGCGCCTTCGATATACCTGCTCAGGTATACTTGTTCATGTATACAAGCAGGTGTGTAGCAGTCCTAAGGAAGGGACTGGCAATAAATACCTCCTCTACGAATGGCGCTTCAATAAATACACAATATCCTGCTTTGGCATGAACCGAAAATGAAATCATTGATGTCTTTCAACTTGAAAAGAACAAAAGATCTTAAATATATGTGAACGGTTATTCCATTAATCAGCCTGAGAATACATGTGTCTATTTCTTCAGTCTTAGAAAACGAGAAGCCTATATCCACTGTGTGGTAAGTTCTGTTGAAGTGTGATTGCTGTAACTAGCGTGTACCACCTGCTAGGAATTCGAAGTACTATGTTTTTTATACTAAAGGTAGAAGAAAGAAAACTCTCCACAGGACATTCCTTATAACAAACACTAGTAAACGCATAACACTACGTCATATTAAGACAAAAACTAAAACATCTCACACAGACAAGTAACACCTTTGATTTTTTTCCTCAGAAAGAGTTCTGTGCCTCCGAGTCTGATCATGATGCCATTTGGCTTATACATTACTCGCAATATTGATCCCACTTTTCCGTATTTGTTCTCACTCTCCAGGACAAACAAAAAATCTGTAATCCCGTAATGAGAGAGTGATATATATCCCTTCCTCCTCTATTAGTATTCTTCAGTTGTAACGTGAGGTCCAATTAAATGACGCCGATATACCAAAACATTTCAGGCAGGGTCTTTCCATCTCTCCCCTGTGTTCTCCCCTTTACCAAAACCTTCATTTCCAATGAGTCCCATTTTGAGAAGAAGAAAAAATGTTGGTCACTCATGCGTCCAAGCAATATGCTCCCCGTTAGCGGAGTAAACAGGGACCTATGCCAGCAAACTCTCATTCACACAAATATGTACACAATACACATATACTATCGTGCAGGCAAGTAACTTATATATATATATATATATATATATATATATATATATATAATATATATATATATATATATATAGCTATATATATATATATATATATATATATATCTATATATATATATATATATGTATATATATATACATATAATACTATATATAATATATATATATATATATATATAGTATATGGTATATATATATGCATATAAATGTGGTGTATTATATATATATATATATATATATATATATATATATAATAAATGTGTGTATATATTATATATATATATATATATATATATATATTATATATATATATATATACTACATATATGTGTGTGTGTGTATGTATGTATGTATAATCACGTTCACCCATGAATACGTAGAGACTTCAGCTTTTTTGGATTAAACTTTAGAGCAAAGAAAAAAGTCAGTATCTGTATGAAGTAGGTGGTTCAGCTTAGAACAATGGAAATCCGGCTTCGGTAGTACGTTAACACAACGTTTTTCAATAGTTGATATGTAGGATCTTTCGATTATTGACCCTTCCTGCCAGGTCAGTTTTTGGGTTTGGTAATGCACATGAGTTGGGTGAACTTTTGCATCACAAACATATGAAAGGGAACTATCTCTCACATATGTAATTCGTGTCTTATCTCTCTCTACTAACCTCTACAGGTAGGTTATAAAAAAGGACAATAAATACATTCTGTTTATTTCTACGGCACGAATTAAGCTTAGCGCAGTTAGGTTTTAAAAAAAGGACAATAAATACATTGTTTATTTCTACGGCACGAATTAAGCTTAGTGAAATCTAAATGTAGAATAGGGAATATTAAAGGTCATAAGTTATAATGATAAAACTCACGCCTACTTGCGTTTTTATCTCTAAAGAAATCACTTCAGTTTCGCCAAAGCGTCCTTTTCTACGAATCTATGTAATCGGAAGACAGGCAAGTGATTTAGTGAGTAGTAAGTATGTTGGAAGAATTGAACTATTTCAGGGGAAACCCTTACAATTCTTAATGTACATCTCTCAACACTCACACCTCATACATTCTGCTTTTCAAATATCAGTCATTGAATATGTAAACCATGTCCTGAACAATCGCCTTTGAAACACTAATCACTTAGTTTTTGAAATATACTCTCTTCTCAAAAATAATTTTGTTTCTTTCAGCATCGTAAGAAACGCTTACAATATTTTTCCATTGTTACCTCTAATTTAACGGTTATTATTATCACTGATCAAGGATTTACCAAGTTGTCTAAAAAATACAGTGTCGCAAGTTGATTGCACGAGAAGGGAAAACAAAAACTTTAAAGAAGGTTGTTTTTCTGATAAGAGAATTTTGTCTGATACATATATTTTTTAAATCGACAAAGGCAAAAGGAAACTTTTGAGGCAACAAAAACATTCTTGATTACATCAACTATTCGTCTTGCCTAACAGTATGGAATGTATGAGTGAATTTATCATAATGATAAGAAGCACCACCAAAGGTCAATGTATATTTCAAGGACATTTGCAAACAGACCATACACACTAAAAGCAGAGTTCGCTGCTCTGGATTCTCTTCCACAGTATCTTTTTTTTTTATCTACCTCCTTCAGTTGTTGCTGCCTGCTGCCTCTGCCTCTCTTCCACACCTGAACGACTGGCTCTTCCTCTCCTTCCCAAATAAATTAAAAAATATATGTATCAGATAAAAGAAGACATACACGAATAGATCAGCAAACAAAACCCGAAAGAAAAGGAACTTCGCAGAGTTCATGTGAAGTGACTTCTCTTTGTAACAAAGCTCAAAGTACACACACTGTTTTCCTCGAGGACCATCTCCTCACCCCAGTCTATGGCCTCCCTGTCTCAAACACGCGAAAGAGCGAAAGACACCTAAAGGAAAACGATTCTAGTCTTGTCCTGAAGTGTTTTCACAGTTCAGGCAGAGTGGACTCTATTCTGACAGCTCGGAACTCGAGTGCCACTTCACAGCTGCGTTTGATGTCAGATTTTGTTTTACTTGGCCAAAAGTCTAGGTTATCATCATCATTATCATTGATATTAACTAACGATGGCTAACTTTTTTCTGTTTCTGGTCTTACAAAAACTGCGATGGTAATAATATTTATTCTTTAGTGAAAGACCTAACTTTCTTCGTCCCAGCACTAAAATGGCTTTCAAGCTCTCAGCGATTAAGACCCTGTCTAAGGCCCGCTACTAATGTTTAGTCATGCCTACGCAGTTAAAACTCCACAGTCGGCCTGTGAAATTATAACTGAACTTGAGTGTAGACAACCTGCACAGTTTTTCTCGCCTGCGCAGGCGGCCTGAGAAAATAGCTCACTCATCGCAATGGATGAGCCTACGGGCAAACGGCTTCGCATTAGCAGTTATGCCTGCGCAGTTATAACTGCACAGTTGGACTGTGCAGTTATAACTGAGCGTTAGTGTGGAGTAAAATCCAAAGGCTATCGTAACAGATTAAGCTTATATGTTCATTGGTGGTTATAAACCATATATGCAAGTCAGCTTTCCAATTGAGAATAAATATTGTGACAAAAATAATGTAAAACAAGCATAGGCCTATAAGGGTCTATTCATGGTATACATCACGTATGTAATTCATTTTTAAAATGAGAACAAAATAATATTCTACTTTCTGATGAAACAAAATCAAACAATATTGGATCATGTGTTTATTCATTGCTTACATCCCGCGTAAGTTCTTTTTAAAATAATATTAGACTAATCAAGACACCATTGAAACAAAGGAAGACAGTAGTAAACTATGGAATTTCTTTCGTTGCAATACGTCAGAAGAAATTCAATCTTTAAACGAAAACAAATCGTTATTAACCAATTTTAATGAAATAGAAAAAAAAAACATTAGGCCTATGTGTGTGTGTCAACTTTAAAATGAAACGTTTACGAACTTAATGGAACTCTTCCTTCATTCATAAATGTTCAATAAGCATTTTGAAAGTCCTTGGGGCCAAATTTAAACTCTTAACATATTAACCTGAGAGTATTTAATTTGTTTTTATTTACCACTCTTTCACTGAATGTCTTACTTGACGTTTATGAATTTTATTTTTTTTTTTTTGTGACGTCAGCAAGCCAATTTTATACAGCCAGAGCATCATGTGTTGACGTGGCTCCTACGGACGATTGAGGAAAAAGACGGTATCGTTAGGCCGGCCACACACGTGCAGTTTTAACTAACAGTTACAACTGTTCAGTTATAATTGTCAGTTGAAACTGCATGTGTGTGGGTATCTCAGTATCTCAGTTCATCAGTTCAACACAACTGAACAGTTAAACTGAGACAAATAAAATTTCAGTATTTTTAACTGAAAGGAATAACTGAACTGAACGTGTGTGGGGGGATTCAACTGTATAGTTCTCAGTTTGCTACCAAGAAGTCTGTCTTGATGAAACCACTGTTTACGCTTTTTTCTTTTTTCGCTTTTTTTGTAGCATTACAACGAGGAAACCGAGAGCGGCAAGAACGTACTGCTCGGAATCCATTGTAAAAACTGAAGGATTGAACTGTGTGTGCATCCCAGTTTAAACTGACGTCAGTTTAAAATGACATAGATACAGTGAGCAGGTATAACTGTCAGTTAAAACTGCTCGTGTGTGGCCGGCCTAATTAGAGGTGAAGATTTGCCTGCACAGTCCGACTGTGCAGTTTCGGACTGTGCAGTTATAACTGTGCAGGCATAACTGAACGTTAATGGCGGAAGGAACTACAGGAACTGACAAAGAATAGACTCGAAAGCAAGAGAAGAGAAGAGAAGACAGCATGGAAAAGGAAATTGGAGACTTTGGAAGAGAAATGATAGACCTTAGGAGAGGGAACGTATTCTTTTTTCCAGAGGATTAAGGACTCCCTCTCTCTCTCTCTCTCTCTCTCTCTCTCTCTCTCTCTCTCTCTCTCTCTTCCTCTCCTCTTTCTCTCTCTCTCTCTCTCTCTCTCTCTCTCTCTCTCTCTCTCTCTCCACAACCCCGATCCCTACCCTACTACTACTGCAACACCCCTAGAGTGTGGAAACGGCATCTGGAGACTGGAGCCGCGGAGAACTCTGAAGTTTTCTCTTAGAAATATCGAAGACTTAGATCAGTTTAATACGTACGGGGTTTCTCACGGAGTTTCTACAAATAACCATAGCGCAACGCATCGAGTACAAACACAGAAAAATGATTAATATCAATTTGATCAATTGTTCATTATTTTCCTGCTTCGGAGCAGGGAACAGTGGCTCCATATACCCTGCCGTCGGCAGCTATGGAGTGGAATCTACTATACAACAACGGGTGCGTGATGATGTTATCACTACACCCGTAACTCTCGTCGAGAGTGTTAGACCGCCGAAGGACTTGGGAAAAGACAAAAACGATGAGGAAATCCAACGTCTGCGGTCGGATGTCTGCCGTTTGGCTGGAGAATTGAACTTCATGGCCGATAAATTCGAACAACACACCGAAGAAACAGATGGGTTGAAGAAGAAGATTGTGGCCCAGCAGGAAAAGCTTCAGCAGTGGGAGAAGAAGAATGAAGAAATTGAACACCAGCTGGAGCGGACTAACCAGACTATTGTGACGCTTCGCCGAAATATCTCGAGCCAAAACAATCTCATAGGCTCATTAAAAGTGGAAGCGATGATGAGGGACAGGAAGATTGAATCTCTGGAAAATGTTATTGTAGAAAAGGAAACCGTGAAGAGAGATTCGATCATCCCTCATCTAGAAAGCAGACTGGAAGAACTGTCCTTTCAATGTGAGCTTCTGGGGGCAGATAAGAAACAAATGGAGGAACGAATAGAAGAACTTCAAATGGATAAGTCGAAAACCGAGCTCGAGAATCGAGGCTCAGACGCTAGGCAATTCGAGTCTCTAGTTTCTTGGATGGAAAATTTGTCGTTAAACGAATGGGAAGAAACTTCCAAAGCGGAATTTGATATAGACAGCTTAAATAAAGCAGTTATTCAAATGATGAAACTAGTGAATCGACAAACTCTTGATCAAGAGGATAGGTCCAACGCCAGGGCATTGATAGCTGAACTGAAGAGACAGAGGAAAACTCTGGGAAATAACAAGGCTGATTTGGCCATGAAAGCACATCTTGACATTCATATACATCTCCTGGGTAAAGCTCGAGGTAACAGAATCAAAAAGGAGATTGAAAAACTTAAAGAATGTTCCTGCCAGAAGAAAACTGTCCTACCGACAGGTCTCCCAGAGGAAGAGAAAACCTCCGTCCTTCCAAGATTTGGACTTGTACCGGAGATCATTCCTACTATGAAGGATTCCATACCCATGGCCCAACGCGAGACTTTGAAGGAAGAGCTCATGGGGATCTTTCGTGACGCAGTTGCTCCAGATGAGGTACCAAATTATCTCGGCCTCACCACTAATACTTCTGCCGTTGTTCCAGAACAAGTTGCTTCTCAGCGACCGAACTTCAGGTTGACGAGATCAAAATTTCAAGAGGAGACAGACGTTATCTACAATGAGTGGCAAGACATACTGAAAAAGCAATTGATGCTAGACCAGTACGAATGTCAAATGGAAAGAAGAAGGTTGAAAGAATGGGAACAAGATCTGGGTACACGACAGAATGGACTGAAGGAAACTGAGAACAAACTGAGGAAATTTCTCGAGCAATTGAGAAAATATACTATGGTGGACAATGAAAGAATGTTAAAACAAACAGAACACTTGAAAGAACGTGAAGAAAACCTAAGTATAAGACTGAAAGAATTGGAAAAAAAAGAAAAATACATGCAGGAAAGAGAACAGAAAGAATTGGGACAAAATGACAAATACTTGCTGGAATGGGAAGAAAACCTGATTATAAGACAGAATGAATTGGGACAGAAAGAAAAAGACTTGCAGGAAAGAGAACAAAATATGAATATGAAACACAAAGAATTGGAACAAAAAGAAAAAGACTTGCAGGAAATGGAACAAAATGTGAATATAAAACAGAAAATATTGGAACAAAAAGATGAAAACTTGCAAGAATTGGAACAAAATTTCAAACAAATAAAAGAAGAGTTCCAGGAATGGGAACACTACATGACCTTAATACGTGATAGTATTGCAAGAGGGAAAAAAAAGTCTCAAAATGAGAAAGAGGAGGATGTCTTTATGGCTGAAGAGTTTCCCTCAACTCGTCAAGAGGAGGATGTCTTTATGGATGACGAGTTTCCCTCAACTCGTCAAGAGGAGGATGTCTTTATGGCTGAAGAGTTTCCCTCAACTCGTCAAGAGGAGGATGTCTTTATGGCTGAAGAGTTTCCCTCAACTCGTCAAGAGGAGGATGTCTTTATGGATGACGAGTTCCATTTCTCAAAATCGTCAAGAGGAGGAGTCTTTATGGCCTGACGAGTTTCCCTCAACTCGTCAAGAGGAGGATGTCTTTATGGATGACGAGTTTCCCTCAACTCGTCAAGAGGAGGATGTCTTTATGGCTGACGAGTTTCTCCAAACTTTTCAAAAGGAGGATGTCTTCATGGTCACCGAGTTGCCCCCAACTATTCAGGACCACAACTCAGGATGATGAGAGCCAACAGTTGTTCGGAAGCTGGAGGATTACCTCTCATTAGGAAGAAAGCTGACACTTGTTTGGAGACAGGAGGAGTACCTCTCAGATGAGAGCTAACAGCTGTTTGGAGGCTGGAGGACGAGCTCTCAGTTTCAGAGCTAACAGCTGTTTGGAGGCTGGAGGATGAGCTCTCAGTTTGAGAGCCAACAGCTGTTTGGAGGCTGGAGGACGAGCTCTCAGTTTCAGAGCTAACAGCTGTTTGGAGGGCCAGATGGCCACCAGAAGGCCACCAGAAGGAGCCCAAAAAGGAACCAGAGGGACACCAGAAGATGATTCTGTTGGAATAATCTAGAAGACCGGCTGTGCAGAAAGAGGGAACTTTTCCTTCAAGTATGCTCTGTCTCTTGATGAAGACTCTTCTGACAGAAGATCTCTGTCAAAGCGGGCAAATAGTCGGATATGTAGATCTATTCTTGCAGATATCTTCCTTTTGGTAATTCTGTTGGAACAATCTAGAAGACCGGCTCTGCAGAAAGAAGGGACTTTTCCTTCAAGTATGCTCTGTCCCTTGATGAAGACTCTTCTAATAGAAGATCTCTGTCAAAGCGGGCAAATAGTCGGATATCTAGATCTATTCTAGCAGGTATCTTCCTTCTGGCAGTTCTGTTCGAATAATCTAGAAGACTGGCTGTGCAGAAAGAAGGAACTTTTGCTTCAAGTATGCTCTGTCCCTTGATGAAGACTCTTCTAATAGAAGATCTCTATCAAAGCGGGCAAATAGTCTGATATCTAGATCTATTCTTGCAGATATCTTCCTTCTGGTAGTTCTGTTGGAATAATCTAGAAGACTGGCTGTGCAGAAAGAAGGAATTTTTCCGATAAGTATGCTCTGTCCCTTGATGAAGACTCCTCTAATAGAAGATCTCTGTCAAAGCGGGCAAATAGTCGGATATCTAGATCTATTCTTGCAGATATCTTCCTTCTGGTAGTTTTGTTGGAATAATCTAGAAGACTGGCTGTGCAGAAAGAAGGAACTTTTCCTTCAAGTATGCTCTGTCCCTTGATGAAGACTCTTCTAATAGAAGATTCGTCAAAGGCAAAGGAGGGGCAAATAGTCAGATATCTAGATCTTATTCTTGCCAGATATCTTCCTTCTGGTTAGTTTGTTGGAATAATATAGAAGAACTGGCTGTGCAGAAAAGAAAGGAAACTTTTCCTTCAAGTATGGCCTGTACCTTGGCTTGTATTTGAAGGACTTTATTCTAATTAGAAAGATCACTCTTGTCAAAGCGGGCAAACTAGTCAGATATCTTAGATCTATTCTTGGCAGATATCTTCCTTCTGGTAGTTCTGTTGGAATAATCATACTAAGAACGGGCTGTGCAGAAAGAAAGGCAACTTTTCCTTCAAGTCTTGTCTGTCCCTTGGAATGAAGACGCTTCTAATAGAAGATCTCCTTGTTCCCCCAAAGCGGGCAAAATTAGTCAGATATCTATAGGAATCTATTTTTGCAGATATCTCCTTCCTTTGGTAGTTCTGTTGGAATAATCTTAGAAAGAATGGGCTGTGCAGAAAGAATGGAACTTTTCCTTCAAGTATGCTACCTGCCCCTTGATGAAGACTTTCTTCTAATAAAGAAGGACTCTGTCAAAGCGGGCAAATAGTCGGATATCTAGATCTAATTCCTTGCAGATAATCTTCAATTCTTGTAGTTCTTGTGGGGGATTTTAATAATCTAGCAAGGTCGGGCTGTGCAGAAAAGAAGGGAACTGGGTTTTTCCTTCTTCAAGTATGCTATGCCACTTGATGAAGACTCTTCTAATAAAAGATCTCTGTCAAAGCGGGCAAATAGTCAAATATCTAGATCTATTCTTGCAGATATCTTCCTTCTGGTAGTTCTTTTGGAATTATCTAGAAGGTCGGCTGTGCAGAATGAAGGTACTTTTCCTTCTTCAAGTATGCTATGTCCCTTGATGAAGACTCTTCTAATAGAAGATCTCTGTCAAAGCGGGCAAATAGTCGGATATCTAGATCTATTCTTGCAGATATCTTCCTTCTGGTAGTTCTGTTGGAATAATCTAGAAGACTGGCTGTGCAGAAAGAAGGGGCTTTTCCAATAAGTATGCTCTGTCCCTTGATGAAGAATCTTCCAATGGAAGATTTCTGTTAAAGCGGGCAAATAGTCGGATATCAAGATCTATTCTTGCAGATATCTTCCTTGTGGTAGTTCTTTTGGAATAATCTAGAAGGCCGGATGTGTAGAAAGAAGGGACCTTTCCTTCAAGTATGCTCTGTCCCTTGATGAAGACTCTTCTAATAGAAAATCTCTGTCAAAGCGGGCAAATAGTCGGATATCTATATCTATTCTTGCAGATATCTTCCTTGTGGTAGTTCTGTTGGAATAATCTATATTATTCGGAGGCTGGAGGACAAGCTCTCAGGTAAAGAACAAACAGCTTTTTGGAAGCTGGAGGATGAGCTCTCAAGATGAGAGCCAACCGATGTTCTGAGGTTGGAGGACAAGCTCTCAGGTTACGAATAAACAGCTGTTTGGAGGCTGGAGGATGAGCTCTCAAGATGAGAGCCAAAAGCTGTTTGGAGGCTGGAAGACGAGCTCTCAGCATAAGAGCCAACAGCTTTTCGTAGGCTGGAGGACAAGCTATCAGGTTAAGAATCAACAGCTGTTTGGAGATTGGAGGATGAGCTCTTAGTTTGAGAGCCAGCAGCTGTTCTGAGGCTGGAGAACGAGTTTTCAGTTTGAGAGCTAACAGCTGTTTGGAGGGCCAAAAGGCCACCAAAAGGCCACCAGAGGGAGCCCAAAAAGATACCAGAGGGACACCAGAAGAGGATTCTGTTGGAATAATCTAGAAGACCGGCTGTTCAGAAAGAAGGAACTTTTCCTTCAAGTATGCTGTGCCCTTGATGAAGACTCTTTTAATAGAAGATCTCTGTCAAAGTGGTAAAATAGTCGGATATGTAGATCTATTCTTGCAGATATCTTCCTTCTGGTAGTTCTGTTGGAATAATCTTGAAGGCAGGGTGTGCAGGAAGAAGGGACTTTTCCTTCAACTATGCTGTGTCCCTTGATGAAGACTCTTCTAATAGAAGATATCTGTTAAAGCTGGCAAATAGTCAGATATCTAGATCTATTTTTGCAGATATCTTCCTTCTGGTAGTTCTGTTGGAATAATCTAGAAGACTGGCTGTGCAGAAAGAAGGGACTTTTCCTTCAAGTATGCTCTGTCCCTTGATGAAGACTCTTCTAATAGAAGATCTCTGTCAAAGCGGGCAAATAGTCAGATATCTAGATCTATTCTTGCAGATATCTTCCCTCTGGTAGTTCTGTTGGAATAATCTAGAAGACCTGCTGTGAAGAAAGAAGGGGCTTTTCCAACAAGTATGATCTGTCCCTTGATGAAGAATCTTCTAATGGAGATCTCTGTCAAAGCGGGCAAATAGTCGGATATCTAGATCTATTCTTGCAGATATCTTCCTTGTGGTAGTTCTGTTGGAATAATCTAGAAGGCAGGGTGTGCAGGAAGAAGGGACTTTCCCTTCAACTATGCTGTGTCCCTTGATGAAGACTCTTCTAATAGAAGATCTCTGTCAAAGTGGTAAAATAGTCGGATATCTAGATCTATTCATGATGATATCTTCCTTGTGGTAGTTCTGTTGGAATAATCTATATCATTCGGAGGCTGGAGGACAAGCTCTCAGGTAAAGAGCAAACAGCTGTTTGGAGGCTGGAGGATGAGCTCTCAAGATGAGAGCCAACAGCTTTTTAGAGGTTGGAGGACAAGCTCTCAGGTTACGAACAAACAACAGTTTGGAGGCTGGAGGATGAGCTCTCAAGATGAGAGCCAAAAGCTGTTTGGAGGCTGGAGGATGAGATCTCAGCATAAAAGCCAACAGCTGTTCTGAGGCTGGAGGACAAGCTCTCAGGTTAAGAACCAACAGTTGTTTGGAGATTGGAGGATGAGCTCTCAGTTTGAGAGCCAGCAGGTGTTCGGAGGCTGGAGTACAAGTTTTCAGTTTGAGAGCTAACAGCTGTTTGGAGGGCCAGAAGGCAACCAAAAGGCCACCAGAAGGAGCCCAAAAAGATACCAGAGGGACACCAGAAGAGGATTCTGTTGGAATAATCTAGAAGGCTGTGAAGAAGGAAGGAACTTTTCCATCAAGTATGCTCTGTCCCTTGATGAAGACTCTTCTAATAGAAGATCTCTGTCAAAGCGGGCAAATAATCGGATATGTATATCTATTTTTTCAGATGTTATCCTTCTGTTGGAATAATCTAGAAAACTGGCTCTGCAGAAGAAGGAACTTTTCCTAAAAGATCTCTGTAAATGCAGATAAATAATCGGATATCTAGATCTATTCTTGCAGATGTCTTCCTTCTGGTAATTCTGTTGGAATAATCTTGAAGTCTGGCTCTGCATGAAGAAGAAACTTTTCCTTCAATTTGCATTGTCTCTTGATGAAGACTTCTAATAGAAAATCTCTGTCACAGCAGGCAATAGTCGTACATCTAGATCTGTTCTTGAAGATTTCTTCCTTCTGTTTATTTTGTCGGATTAATCGAAAAGAACAGCTCTGAAGAAAGAACTTTTTTTTTCAAGTATGCTGTGTCCCTTGATGAAGACTGCTAATAGAAGACCCCTGTTAAAGCTGGCAAATAGTCTGATACTTAGATCTATTCATGCATATGTCATCCTTGTGGTAATTCTGTTGGAATATTTTAGAAGTGACTCTGCAGAAAGAAGAAATTTTTTCTTCATGTATGCCCTGTCCCTTGATGAAGACTTCTAATAGAAGATCTCTGTCAAACGGGCAAATCGTCGGATATCTACATCTATTCTTGCATATTTCTTCTATCTGGTAACTCTGTAGGAATAATATAGAATACTGGCTCTGCAGAAAGAAGATTTTACTTCAAGAATGCTATGTCCCTTGATGAAGATTCTTCTAATGGAGGATATCCTAGAAGTCTGGCTCTGCAGAAAGAAGGAACTTTTCCTTCAAGTATGTTCTGTCCATTGATGAAGACTTCTAATAAAAGATCTCTGTCAAAGCAGGCAAATATTCTTATATCCAGATCTATTCTTACACATGTCTTCCTTTTGGTCATTCTGTGGGTATAATCTAGAAGACCAGCTCTGCAGAAAGAAGAAGTTTTCCTTCAATTATGCTCTGTCCCTTGATAAAGACGTTTCTAATAGAAGATGTCTTTCAAAGTGTGCAAATAGTCGGATATCTAAATCTATTCATGCAAATGTCTTCCTTAAGGTCATTCTGAAAGAATAAGTCTGTTATATGGTGTCTCAAAGAGAACCTCTTCTCCTGGGGGAGTGTTCCTTGGGATTCCAAGAGTAGGCAGCCCCGGGGAAGATTCGCCATAATTATGACGAAAGGATAATGAATTATCTGTCCCCAGTAATACACAAATAAATAATAGTGAAAGTTCATATATAAGATAAGAATAAATTTCTTATCTCCAGAAATCAGCAATGTTCGTGTTCAACATATGGTACACACACACACACACACACACACACAATATTTGTCTGTTTGCATGTTTGTTCCAAGTGAACGTCTACACCAGTGACCCAATCTTCATGAAATCTGACACAGACGTTAGGCTAACATTGAGTTCGAACATAGGTTGATTAGATTTTCTTAAAATCATATAACCCCCTAAAAAGTTATGAGCCCCCCCACCCCCAGATGTAATTTTCGTATTGTTGGGCTGATTTTGTTCAAATTTGAAATGTTGGCTATTGGTGCTAATTGCATTACTTCAAAATAGTTATTGAGCCATAACTCCAATAGGGAGGGGGTGGGATGTGGGTGAGGAGGGAGTGAGATCTCAAAATAACCGAAAATGACAGATATTAGTAGTGCCTAATCCAAGGGAGGGCAAACTTTTAAGTATGAAAGGGCCACATTAAAAAAAATCACAATTCTATACTTATTATAAACATGGTAATTTCCTTTTCGTCTTTATGTGATGCTGAAACCAAGAGTATGTGGCCTATTGTAGGCCCATTAGCTTAGATAAGCGTAGTGTCCTATTGTAGGTCCATGAGCTTAGAAAATCATAATGACCTATTTTAGTCCTATGAGCTTAGAGAAACTTATAATAAGGCCTATTGTAGGACCATAAGCTTAATTAAGCTTAATGGGCAATTGTAGGCCAATAAGCTTAGTAGTCATTGTAGGCCCATATGCTTAGTGGCCTATCATAGGCCCATGTGCTTAGATAAGCTTAGTGGCCTAGCGTAGGCCCATGAACTTAGATAAGCCTAGTGGCCTATTGTAGGTCCATGAACTTAGTTAAGCTTAGTGGCTTATTATAGGCCCTTGAGCTTAGATAGGCTTAATGGCCTATTGTATGCCCATGAGCTTAGACATGCTTAGTGGCTTATTGTAGCCCCATGAGTTTAGATAAGCTTAGTGGTCTATTGTAGGCCCATGAGCTTAGATATGCTTAGTGGCTTATTGTAGGCCCATAAGGTTAGATAAGCTTAGTGGCCTATTGTAGGCCCATGAGCTCAGATAAGCCTTGTGGCCTATTGTAGGTCCTTGAGCATAGGTAAGCTTAGTGGCCTATTGTAGTCACATGAGCTTATTAGTCTTTGTAATCATATAATCTTAGATAAGCTTAGTAGCTATTGTACACCCATAACCTCAGTTAGCCTTAGTGGCCTATTGTAGGCCCATGAGCCTTAGATAAGCTTAGTAGCTTATGTAGGCATATAAGCCTAGTGGCCTATTGTAGGCGTATAAAGTTAAATAAGCTTAGGAGCCATTGTAGGTCTAAGCTTTGTTAAGCTTAGTGGCCAATTTTAGGCTCATAAGCTTCGTAGCCATTGTAGGCCCATAAGCTTAGGTAAGCTAAGTATCCATTGTAGGCCCATTAGGTTATGGATATCAAATATCGTTACAATTGCACTGCATGTACAGATTACATGTATGCATGCATATTATTGATTTAGAGAATTGTTTACCTTATCATCTACTTTGATTTATATACATTATCATTTGCCTTGGATTTATCCTTTTACCATTTATACCACTTATTGTTTGTTTGTTTGGTGTTTTTACGTTGCATGGAACCAGTGGTTATTCAGCAACGGGACCAACGGCTTTACGTGACTTCCCAACCACGTTGAGAGTGAACTTCTATCACCAGAAATACACATCTCTCACTCCTCAATGGCCGAGAATCGAACCCGCGACCACCGAGGTGAGAAGGAAACACCAAACCAACCACGCCACTGAGGCGCTATACCACTTATTGCAAGACCACTTGTGTAATTATGCATCTTAGCAACATTGCTTTTATACGCAGCAACATGGCTATTATTTCCCAACATAGATATGATGCATTAATCAGTTCCTGTTGTTTGGTCACTTTAATGTGAAACATGAAACTTCCTTCTGCATTCACATCACCGTATCTGTCAATACATGGATTTTTAAAGAACCTACAGTTTCATTTCTTCACCCCTCGTTCCATTCATTACATGGACGTATGTTGGAGGGTTACAAGCCCCAATAACGTAGCATAGTGAGTATTTCCATTGACAGACATCAGCCGACTCCGTTTGAAATCCAAGAAAACGGCCGCCATTGCTGTTTACCTCTCGTCGTGCTTATTGGATCTCTTAAAGTGACTCATGATATAAATAACAGTGTACTAGTGCATTACAGGGTCTCTAGGAGTGCTACAGTGTATGTGCAGTGCAGTGTTAGAGTGTCAGTGTATGACAGTCCAGTGCTGTGTGGTATTAGGACGCATCCTCACCAGCTTTTCGGTAAGATATTTGAATTCAGGCGCAATTTTCACGACCGTGTGACACACCATATCCCTCTTATGCATAGATGGTGACTAAGGAGCAAGGCGAGCAGCCTCCCCCAGTGGCCCAACCCCACCCCACCCGCCCAGTGACCCAGACTGTCCTACCACTGCCAAGGCAACTCTGATATGCACGCATACACTCACTCACTGCCTGATCGCTTTATTTCACAAGCCCACTGTAACGAAGATTTTTATTTCCAATCACTCCTGGTGCATTCCTTCGCTTACATACAGCGAATTAGATATTTTCCCTTACAAATCCCGACTCAACATGGCTCAGCAAAAGGAACAGCTAATTGAGTTTGTAGATCAGACACACGATCATACAGATGATCAGACAGGAAACCAGGCAGAGGATCCAATGGGAACAAAGGACCAACACATCCCACTGCAGCTGATGACAGTACCAGCCCCACCCTCCCTCCTCCTCTGACTCCCAACAGGCCAGGGGGCCGCGATAATGATATTCTACATTTCATACATTTTCTTCAGACTTCCAGCTTGCAAGAGTAAGAACGATGGAGACAAGAGGAGCAGACCTTCTGCCAACAGATGGAGCAATCACGACAGGAAGACAACCAGTGATTTATGGCTCTTGTCACATTGCTATCGGGACAGATTGTGGCATCGCAACCCCGGCAACCTGATACCACATCTGTCCCCCCTGTCACACCTGTTCCCCCAACCTCTAGCATTGCAGCGCATGCACCTACGGTTACTAGAAAGCCTACCATCCACCCTCCACCCCTCTTGCAACAAGATGCAACGTATCAAGCGTTTTGTCAATGGAGAGTCTGTTTTGAGGACTACGTAGCCTTAGTTGGACTTGATAGATTACATCAACCCTCCCAGTTGATCCACCTGAGGACTTGCTTCTCCCTGGCTGTCCAACGCCTAGTTACGCATACTCTGGGCATCCCTCCCATTACATCACTCTCCCTTACTGAGGTGTTGGATGCACTGCAGAAGCTCTTTTGCAGCTTCAGAAATGAAGCATTATGATGTAGAGAATTGTTGTCCTGCAAACAGGCTGTGGGAGAATCGTTTGCAGACTAGTATGCACTATGCACACCTTAAGGATCTCGCAGATGAAGTGGACTCGTGTACTGGCAACCCCACTTCCTGCGCTGAACGGCAATTGCAGACGGTAATTTTGATAGGAGTAGGAGATAGAGTTAATACAGCGCCTTAACCCCCTCCAACCCTCATCCACCCTTGCAAAGTTTGTGACATGCTGCTGCTCCAACGAATCTACACCTGTGACTGCGTCAGCCATTGCATCTTACCCTAGCCAGGTCAGTGCAGTATCTTCATACAAGAGGAACCAGCAAATACAGAAGAGGTCATCTCATCGATCTCCTGACCAACTCTCTCACCAGGCTTTTAACAATAACCCTTGTCAATACTGCTCTTGCAAGCAGGACTCTGGACAATGCCCAGCCAAGAATGCACCCTGCAATAGCTGTGGATGTATGGGTCATTGGCCCCGCTCTCAGAAATGCCTTGCTAATGAAGCTGCAATACCTACCATAAAAAGGGACATCTCAAGAAGATATGCAGATCTACCAAGAAAATTCAGATGTGGATACAGCCTCACCTTCAAGCCCAAGTGGAAATCACCCCTCACCACCTAAGCCAAGCACCAATTGCTGTCTCATGGGTGCCAACTCAGATAACCAGTCCCCCACACCATTCACTGTCAGCCTGTCATTTGGTGACATCTCATCTCCAGTTAATCCCTGATACAGGAGCAGACATCACAGTGATTGGCACCGCACACCTGGATGCACTCTGCATACCCAGGGTAAGACTTTCACATTCACCCATGACAAATGTGAGAGCAGATGGATCCCCTGGACATCAGCTGTCAGTTGCTTCCTGGCGACACTTTGCCTTGGCAATAGGTAGGTCATGCTTAGCAACCATACATGTGCACAAGGGCATCTAGACTGCCCTTCTCTCCTGTGGACATAGGCGAGACCTTGCCATAGTGTCATCAGACTTCCTGAATCCCATTCTCAAGGTTACGCATTTCAGCAGATGTGCCAAGTTTCCTGCCTCTGCTATGACGTCACCCGCAGCTGTCAAGAACTATTTTCTCCACCATTTCAGCAATGTTCTCATGTCCTAGGCTGATCTACAGACTCAATCACTAAAGAAAATGACAAGTCCCCCAATGAGGATCCACCTGAAACCCGGAGCTGTACATACGCCCAGGCCCATTTCATTCGCCCTCAGAGATCAAGTGAAAGAAGAACTTGACTCCTTAGTGAAACAAGGAATCATCACACCAGCAGGTGACGAACCTTCCAAATGGTGCCATCCCATTACTTTGGATCACACCCACCTAAATTCTCAGGTTGCCCACCCTACGCACCCATCTCCCACACCCCATGATGCTGTCCGCAACATCTCTCCTAATGCTAAGTACTTCACTACAGCAGATGCTTTGCATGGCTACTGGCAGATGGAGCTTGCAGAAGAGGACCGCCACCTGACAAAGTTTATAACTCCGTACGGGAAATTTCAGTACTGTTGAGGTCCAATGGGATTATCAGCGACAGGTGATGCATACTGCCTCCGTGGAGATATGGCCTTGCAAGGGATCCCCAACTGTGTGAAAGTGGTAGATGACATCTTCCTGTCCAACGAGGATCTCCCTTCCCATCTACAACACATACACCAAATGCTGACCAGGTGCCATCAAGACGACATCACCCTGAACAAGGACGAATTCACCATAGCTGCCCCAAAAGTTAACTTCTGTGGTTACATCCTGTAATCTGATGGCATTGTAATCTTATGGCAATGCAACAGACCCCAACAAGGTATCCGCTATATGTGACTTTTCCACACCGTCCAATGTCACAGACCTCAGGTCATTTATGGGTCTCGTCAATCAACTTGCTGACTTCACTCTAGACATCACAGCAGCAGTACAGCCCCTACGCCCACTTATGAGCCCCAAATGCTCATTTATTTGGATCCTTGATCATGAGCAAACATTTAAGAAGGTCAATACAGCTTTGACTTCACTACCTGTCCTTGCACCCTTCAACCCAGCTTCGCCCGTGGTCCTACAAACAGACGCCTCATGCCTGTACAGACTCGGATATGCCCTGCTTCAAGACAACAGCCGTGGTCAGATGCGTCTTGTCCAGCGTGGCTCTCGTTTCCTGACGGACACAGAAACTCGCTATGCTGCCATAGAGATGGAACTACTTGCAAGTACTTGGGCCATGGTTAATTGTCACCTATACTTGTCTGGACGTCAGCATTTCACCTTAATGACTGACCATCACCCCTTGATACCAATTCTCAACCACTACACTTCAGATGCCACTGAGAATCCACGCCTACAACATCTCAAAGTGAAAGTGGCCCCCTATATCTTCACCGCAGGCTGGTGCACAGGAATACAGCTCTGTATACCTGGTGCCCTGTCTCCCTCCCCAACTAGCCGCCCCACCCCTGAAGATGAGGAAGAATGGACCATGTCGACTGCACATGGCAGGCTCATCGTTGCCAACACCGCCACTTCCACTGACGACCAAGCAACAAGACCCATCATTGAAGAAGATAGGACTTAACGAGAAATTCGCACAGCTGCAGCTCAGGATCAAGACTACAGTCGTCTTATCCTCTATGTCTCTAGCGGCTTTCTGACCTACTGCTACAACCTCCATGCCTCCGCCCTCCTCTATTGGAAACTGCGGGATAGCCTTTAAGCAGATGGAGAGTTAGTGTTATACGGGCCCCGGATTGTCACCCCTGCAGCCCCCCGTAGATGCACCTTGGCTCACCTTCTTGACGCCACCGAGGGATTGAAGCTACTCGACGACATGCAAGACAATATTTTGGCCAGTCATTGATGTTGATATAAAGAGTACAGTCGAAAGTTGCGACACCTGCCAACAGCTTCTCCCCAGTTAGCAACAAGAACCATACATGTGTGACGGCCACCCTTCCCGGCCCTTCGAAAATGTATCTGACTTCTACGTAGCAGGGAAATCCTTCCTTTTTATTGCTGATAGACTTTCAGACTGGCCTGTGGTTATCCCCTGTGGACATGACACAACCGCAGCCAGAGTCATAAGAATGTTTTGTGCCTTCTTCCGCGAGGTTGGTGTACCATTCTGCTTACTGACTGATGAAGGACTCCCATTTTCCAGCTAAGAATTCAAGCAATTAGCTGAACGCTGCGATGTTTGCCACATCATTACTTCTCCACATTACCCTCAGTCCAATGGACATGCAGAAGCTGCAGTAAAAGCCGTCAAACACCTCATCATCAAGACTGCCACATCTGGGAACATCGATTGTGAAGCCTTTGACAGAGGACTGCTGGAACTCCGGAACACCCCAAACCCTGCTGGACGCTCCCCTGCACAGATTCTCTATAGCCACCCTCTACACCTTTGTTCTGGCCCACTCCAGGTCATTCACAGATGAGTGGCAAACTAAGACTGAGGACTTCAACTGTTGTACTGCCACCCACACCAAACAAGCCATAAACCTCTACAACTCACATGCCCGCCCTCTAACCAAGTTCACCATCGGCCAGCGAGTCAGGATCCAGGACGCCACAATGCTACAATGGGACAAGGTTGGCGTCGTGATGGGTCACAGCAGGTCAAGACAGTATGAGGTGCGCTCTCTTAGTGGTCGCAAATGGTTCAGAAACCGAAGACATTTGCACCCAGACCCCAATATTAATGATGATACCTCTCTCCAAGTCTCTGTGGCCCCTTGGTCTGGCCAGGAAAGAGAGCCATCATTTAACCCCCAAAATAGTCCTCGTTGTTCATCCGAACTCGCTGAAAAGAGTCCATGTTCCACTCAAGGCAGTGCTACGAGCGTAAAAGGAGAGGGAGGTGTAAAGATATCAAATACCGTTACGATTGCCTTGCATATACAGATTACATGCATACATGCATATTATTGATTTAGAGGATTGTTTACCTTATTATTTACTTTTCATTATTTACATTATCATTTACCTTGCATTTAGCCTTTAACCATTTATACCACTTATTGTAAGGCCACTTGTTTAATTACACATCGTGGCACCATTGCTATTATATGCGGCAACACCGTTATTATCTCCCGCCATAGACACGATGCATTAATCAGTTCTTGTTGTGTGGTCACTGTAACGTGAAGCATGGAACTTCCTTCCACCTTCACGTCGCTGTATTTGTCAATACATGGATTTTTAAAGAACCTTCAGTTTCATTTCTTCACCCTTCGTTCCACTTATTACATGGACGTATGTTGGAGGGTTACAAACCACAATAACAATAAGTTCAGTGGCTTATTGTAGACCCGTGAGCTTAATTAGATAAGCTCAGTAGCCTTTGAACAGCTACAGTTTTATTACAATTATTATTATAATCTAAATTGTATTTCTTCCACGAAATTATTACCACTAACGTTCCAATCAGTGACGGCTCATGGCTATCATTCATAGGGGTTCTGTTACATAATTTTTTTTTCTTAAATTTCTTGATATTAACTGCATAAACACAAACATTATATATATCAAAGGAAAAAACAATGAAATGAAAGAACTGTTTGAATTGATGATCATGCAATGTAAGGCTGGTGAAGCTCGCGGTTGCTAAGTGATTTTTAAGGTGTGTCCGGTTATGTGCATGTGTTTGTGCGTGTAATGATGGGTCCAACCGCCCGAATTTGGAGAGAAAGGTGACATTCTCCTCAGATAAGTGATAAGACAAAGGACGGCTTTGGAGATCTCGGGGTCAAAGAAGCCCATCGTCAAAGATGGGTTCATGGCCTTATACAAGAGAATGGGAGTCTCTAAAAGACTTGACTATTTAAATGTAGAAAATAATAATTTGTGAGTTTTGGGAGTGATTACTTAGTCTAATTCAGGAGAATAGAACGACAATTTACAGTCTTTTTGTGGGTCAGACTTAGTTTTTAATGTAACGTCACTTAATCACTTTGTTCCATATCATGTTCAGCTAGTTTGGGAAATAAAAAGTATATTTTTGTATTTATGAGAATTCATTAGCCTAGCTATATCCTAGCTTGATGTCGTTTGCAGAGATAGTCAGCAACTAAAGGTAAGAGAGTTGTCACTTGTTTTATTTTTTATTTAACCAGTGCTGAATAGTCGAGCATGTTCGGCAATAGGTGGTGGCAGCGAGTAAAAAGCTTTTTATAGGCTGTAGGTATGCTTCTGAAGAGACTATAGCTAGTTTAGGCATATATTTTTGGGGGAAAAGGGTTATAATTATGTCACAGGCAACTTGGGTTTTTTTTTTTTTTTTTTTTTTGCTGAGTTAAGGGTCTCAGTGTTCGGGGCGGTGGGCGTCTCTCTCTGCGGCAGAGCCAGTGTAGTTAGCTAGCACCCTGTGAAAACTCATGTTTCGATGTTTTGGGAATTAAAGTTTGATTTTTTGGCATGTTAAATTGTTTACCGGGTGTGGTAAATAAGTTACGCACATTTGCAATGGATTTACAAGTTTGGGTTCCGGTCATATGAAGTTGTGAGTGTAATTTCATTGTTTTCTTTCTTTCTTTTTTTCTCTTTTTATTGGTGATTAATTTGCTCAAAAGTGTATTTTTGTTTTGATGTCCCTCAAGATTCAACGGACATTGGGGAGGTTTTATAATAACAGTTATTCCCGGCGCAACCTTGTACTGTATCAGCTGCTCATAGAGTGATTTACTGGGTGCAGTGCATGTTTTTTTTTTTTTGCCTTTTATTGGATTGGGATTTGTGTGTATATAAATACATTAATATTATTGAGGTCGGGAAATATCATAAAGCATGGAATCGTAGATGGAGTTCTTTCGCAGCCAGTACAAATCTTTATTGAAGGTGTGAATAATTATTTAGGCGCAAAAAAGATAACATGGTGTAGAGGCATTTAGAGAGGCGAAAGCTTTGTTAGATTTCAATAAGGGTGATCTCTCCTATCGTTGCAGGAGTTTTCAATATGCAAAATGTCGAACCTGGGCTGATTTGCATGCATTTTTAAGAGCATCTTATGGCTCAAAGGAACATGGGAATATGGTGAGAGATCTCAGAGGGCTATATAAAATACGGAAAGGCACAACTAGCCTCGTGGAACATAGTTCAAAACTTTTTGTCTCAGTGGCAGAATGGATAGAAAAATTGAAAACATCTAAATGGGTTTAAGGAGATAGTGTCTCACTTGTCAATTTACATAAACTGATCCATTTTGCGATGCTCTTGCACGATGTGCCAGATGCAATAGTGGATAGTTTTGATGAAAAGATTGAACCTACATCAGACGAAGAATTAATTTATGCCCAAATTGAGAAACATATGTCTAAATGTCCCACTGTAGATAGTACATTTTTTAATGGGACAGACCCAAGAAATAGGGTGCAAAGAGACAGAATTTTCTTCTCCCCATTTGTGTGCAAAAGTTGAATATAACAAAAGATCAATCGATCAAAAGCAATAGCAGTTGTGTTGCTTCAATTGTGATGAACCAGGACACCCAAAGAAAATGTGTAGAGTTAAATATTGTGGAATGTGTAAGAGTGCAGGTCACTATTGGCAATCTTGTCCGTCTCAGATACGGAAAGATGGCAAGGCCTATACCTCAAAGTTCTGTGAGTTATAATATGAGAACTTCCTAGACGGGTCATTTAAGAGGGCAAAGGGATCGGCGAAATTTTTGGAAGACCGATCAACAAAAAGGGTACAGATGATTAGTACGTGCCATTGTGGTCTCGTGGGGGATGCCCCAGAGTCCAGGCCTATGGTTTATGCAACAGTGGAGGACGTTGATATCCCAGTATTTATAGATACTGGCACAAGCGTGAACTTGATGGATCACAATTTGTATCAATCCATGTTCTCCCATTACCCTTTGAAACCCTCAACAGAGGCAGTGTGTGATGTGCAAGCCCATAGATTAAACACCCTGGGTTATATTCAAATACAGTTTACTCTCGGTGACAGAGTATTAATTGAACCATTTTGGTTATAAAAGTGATTGTGTTGGGCAACAGACTTTTGCTGGGTCATCTTGCGTGTAGGAGACACGAGATTTCGATCCATGCAGGTGTTAATGGGATAATGGTTGGAATACCTGGTGTTTTTCTTCCTTATGAGGACATGATTAGAACTGAGGATATGGAGATTATTGAAAAAGGGGATGTGTTTGGCGGTGATGATACTGAGGTTATGGGGAGTGGTAATATTAAAACCCACACTGGTGATACGGGGAATAACTGCGGGGATGCTATGCGGCATATTGGAGTTCACGGTGGTAACAATTTTGGTGAATGTGACAATGGTATTATGGGGGGTGATACTGATACTAATATTGATGTTATTTCTGATACTAACTATGGGGTGGATGTAATGAGAACCAAGGGTGGTGATGCTTACGGGATTGTGGAACAGGGAGGTACTAACCACAAATATAAAGGTATTTTATCAGAGGATGTTGTGTTAATGCCAGGTTCAAAGACTATGGTAAAAGTCAAATTGAGGGAACTGAGAAAACCCGCGGATGTGTGTGTTATTGAAGGTAGTGAGAAGCTAAGAGGGATTATCAGCATGGCGTCAGTGAACAGTGTATCAAAAATTGGGTTACACGGTTAGAATTATTAAAATGTAATGATACAGTTAGGAAATACCAAAGGAATACATATGTATTGGATCTCCAAGATTGGAGTAGTGATAGTGGTTCAGTGGCTATCGTAGAGGGGAAACCTGAGTTTTCAGAGGGATTATCAGCACGGCATCAGTGAACAGTGTATCAAAAAATGGGGTTACTTGGATAGAATTATTAAACTGTAATGATACAGTTAGGAAATACCAAAGGAATACATATGTATTGGATCTCCAAGATTGGAGTAGTGATAGTGGTTCAGTGGCTATCGTAGAGGGGAAACCTGAGTTTTCAGAGGCAAAAATGCAATCAAGGAAACGAATATTTAGAGAACATTTAGCTAATGCGGATTATAGTGAGCATGTTAAAGCGATAAGCGAGCTCTTGGCAGAATTTGGGGATACAGTAGCCTTACAAGGTGATAAATTGGGATTGACTAATGTGTAAATTTGGAGAGTGGCATAAAACCTATTTATATTTCTGCATGCCGCATACCTTTCAAAATCAGAGAACAGGTAGAGAATGAGAACAATAGATGGGAGGAAAAAGGAATCATTAGGCCTAGTGTGTCTCCATACAACTTTCACTTGTTAGCAGTGCCTAAGAAGGACGGTTCTGTCTGTGTATGCGTTGATTTTAGACGTTTAAATGAAAAGACAATCCCTGACCGTTATCCAGTTGCGTGCATACCAGATCTTTTTGTTGAAATCGGGGTACATAATATTTATAGCTCAATTGATATGGCGCAGGGTTTCCTACAGGTCCCTCTTAGTGAAAGTAGCAAGGAATATACAGCTTTTTCAGTGCCCAAGGGACACTATGAATTTACGTGAATGCCGTTTGGTTTATCGGGCAGTCCGATGACTTTTATCAGGTTGGTAAATACAGTTTTGCATGGGTTATTGGGTAAAAATGTTTTTGTATATATGGATGATATTTTAGTAGCAACAGACACGATCGCGCAACACCTGGATGTGCTTACAGAAATACTTAGGAGGCTTAGATTAGTGAGGTTGAAAATTAAGCTAGCTAAGTGTTCATTCTTGAAAAAGCAAATCACATATCCAGGCCATGTCATACCCAAGGAAGGGGTTAGAGTAAATGACGATAAAGTCAAAGCAATATCGAATTTTCACACCCCAAGATCAAAGAAAGAGATTAAGTCATTCCTGGGTATCACCGGTTTGTTTAGGAGGTTTGTGAAAGGGTTTTCTAATATAGCAGCTCCCCTAACAGATATATTGCGGGAAGACGTTCAATTTCAATGGGGGGAACCCCAGTCGGAGAGTTTTCAAAAGCTTAAGGACGCGTTAATGAATCCCCCCGTTCTGAAGTTTCCAGATTTTAGCAAACCATTCACATTAGTGACCTATGCCAGCCAGGAGGGTATAGGTGCTTGCCTTATTCAAAAGTTTGATGGGAAATTCCATCCCATAGCCTTTTATAGTAGGAAGTTTAGGACAAAGGGCAGCAATGAGAATTCAATGGCTACCATAGATAAAGAAGCTTTTGCAATAGTATCAAGCTTGGTTTGTTTTAAAATGCTACTGATGAGGAATAAAGTAGAAGTCCTTACAGACCCCAAGCCATTATTAGATCTTTTTAATAAGCCCGATTTGTCGCCTAAAAGGGCTCGATGGTTTCTAACTATCAGAGATTTTGATGCAAAGCTCAAATATATAGAGGGCAAATTAAATATAGTTGCAGATGCCCTTAGTAGAAGTTTTTATGACACGGAGGGATTTCAAGTTGCGTAAGTCACTAGCGAGTCTATACAATGGGATATGACTCACATAGAGCAAAGGCAAGATGAAGACAAGATTCTGGCAGACCCAAGCGTTTCTGAGAGGGGAATTAGTCAGGAAACGTTATAAGTTGCCTTTTTCGGGTTTGGAGTTAGAAGGTAATCTGTTGGTCAGGAAAATTAAATATAAATTGAGAATCAGTGAAAGTAAAGGAGATACGATACAGATCGTAATTCCGAAAGTCCTAATTCCAGTGGTTTTGGATATAGTGCATTGCAGGTGCGATAGTTCGCACTTGGGGATAGAAAAAACATATAATGAGGTTGGTGTTAAATACATTAGGAAAAACGTGGGGAAAGATGTGGAAAATTTTGTGAAAATCTGTACAGTATGCAATGCATGCAAACCTGCAAGGACATCTTCATGCAAATTAGGGTCAATTTTTTGAGTCTAGATACGTGAATAAGTACTTGTTAGTAATAATAGATGAACTTACAAGGATAGTAGTAATTTTTCCACTTAAGCATAAAATGGCTGAAGAAGTAGCTATAGCATTTTTCAATGGTATCATTTGCAGATATGGCTCACCTGAGGTTCTATTGACCGACAATGGCAGAGAATTTGTGAACAAAACTTTGGAATGTTTAGCGGAAGTCATGGGGATGCAGAAAGTAACAATTATTCCATACAGACTTGAAGCTAGTGGGTTGTGTTAACAAGCGAACAGGAAAGTGCTCGAAGCTCTCAGGAAGACTGTAAGTGGTAATGATAAGAATTGGGACAGATATATTGATATTGTTAGACGTAGTATTAGCACTATGGTTAGTGATTCCATTAAAATGTCTCCATTTGAAGCTTTGTTTGGTTGCCCAGCGCGAGGCACATTTGATCTGTTAACTATACCTCATCACGGGGAGGATACGATCGGATCATTGATATCTACGGCGAGAAAGAGACATGCTCGTAATCTCGAAGCCGCGACTCGGGAGATGGTAGAGAGAAGTAATAGTAAAACGTCTGATCCCAAGATCAATGTCGGAGACAAGGTATTTTTAAAAATCAACGTGAGAAATGAGCTGAACTACAAATTAGGTCCGAAATATGAAGGTCCTTTTAGAGTCATTGAGGAAAAGATTGGAAACACTTTTGTAGTTTTAAAGGAAAAAACAGTTCAGTCGAAATTGACACATTTATCAAAACTGAAAAGAGTTGGTTGTGGTAATTAATAGTGTCGCGCATTTCCATTTTTTTTTTTTTGTCTAGTTTTTGCAAATTGATGGTGAAATGCATTTAATGTTATTTTTTTTCTCTTTCATTTCTTCTACTATTTTTCTTATTACACGCAAACTGCGCCATTTTGGCGTAAGATTCAGAGGTCAATATTTTACGTGGAAAGTTGGTTTGAAAATATGGCGAATTTTTGTTAAAGCTGAGAAACGTGATGATAAACACGTGATAATTCCTGTGTGTATGAGGTTTTGGGGCTGAATTTTTTCGGTTTTTTGGGGTGGCGAGTTTTTTTTTTTTTTTGTTTTTGTGGCTATAATCTTTGGCGGTGGTTTTTCTTGTGGTTATATTTTTTGGGCGGTGATTTGAGCTTTTACAAGCCGAGAGGGGGTTATTGGGGTTTTATGGGTTTCGGTGAAGAGGCTGTATTTTATTTCACTAGTGGTTATATTGGGTGGTATATATTGGGTGGATTGTGGTATATAAGGGGTGGTTTTTTGTGGTTTATATACCGACGAGGTGGTTATGTGGTTTTATATACTTTTGGTAGTATCATGGGTGAGTAATATTTTCAAGGACAATTTTTGGGTACCTTTGGTGATGCCCTAGGGATAATTTTGTGAAAGGTGGTTCTATAGTGTTAGTATAGAATTTTTGAGGTTGTTTGGAGAATAATTATTTCTGAGGTTGCAAGTCTGACTAGACAAATCTATAGTGCAATTTGAGCATATGAGGTGTTCACAGGTGGATTATTGCTGATAATGCTGTAATGAGTCCTGTTGCTGATTTTTTTTCCTTTTTGAGTTGATTACTTGGAGATTTGCACTGTTTTCAGAGATGTTGATTATGACATTCCATGGGGATGTATGTAAGGGGTCGATTCCAGTCAATGAGATATGTTGCTGTAGTAAATTCCGTAACGATACATATTGTATTTATGGGGGAAAGCGTTGGATTATATATAGGTTTTTTTCTCTGTGTACGTTTTGTAATGGGGAAAGTTCAATTGTTTTTATTATTATTATTTTTTTTTTTTTTCTTTCTTTTCCTACGAGAGATGTTCGTAATCGGGGTTAAGCTTTACATAGCATTTTTTTTATAGTATGTTTGTCAGATATAGGATTACTTGTGAGGATTATTGGGTAAAGATCATATTTTGTTTAGTGAGGAATTTTTAATAATTGACTTGGAGATTAGGTATAATACTTAATGACAGATTTGTGTTGTAAAGCAAGACTTTAGTTATTCTATGATCATGTAGACTTTTCAAATACGGACACACGATGACTTTAGAGATTTCCCAACTTCACGTGATAGTGACGATGGAAACGGCTTGGTTCTACAGTACCAGAGGTCGAGTCTACACACGAGTGGCGATGCTGTAGATCGCCTTTGCAATGGGTGAGATGTTGTCGGTGGATCGTCTCAGGTTATGTTCTGGGACAAATCGAGAGTCTACAATCTACTACGAGGCGGGTGCGAGTCGCACTTGCATGAAAGTCACGGGATATTTCCTTGGCCACGTTTACTTCAATAGAAAACATCGAATCTACAGTTTGGCGACGAGGGGGTGTTGGATACACTTTCGAGGGTTGCAGACGCTGAATAATGGCGTGTGCGGAGTTGTTTCGAGATGGTGTACATGCTCAGCCTGCGTCTACAACTATTCGACAAGTTCCGCCTATCTTAGAGACGGATGAATTCTTCTTCGGCGAATGTTACACAATTCTAGTGGTTGTGTTTATGATGTCCATAGTGACAGTCAAAATATGAGTTATGGGCACTATCTTGCAAACATTATGACCATTATATACTAGTTGCTGATGTGGTGTGCGACAGGAGTACACAAAGGACATAGGTGGCCGAGCCATATTAAAGGAAAAAACATGTGTCGGTGAATTGTTAAACTTCAGCTTTCTTCACTTAGAGACAAGAGAGGGCCTAGCGACAAGCCTTCCTCGAAGGTTGCTGAAATGAAAGAACTGTTTGAATTGATGATCATGCAATGTAAGACTGGTGAAGCTCGCCGTTGCTATGTGATTTTTAAGGTGTGTCTGGATATGTGCATGTGTTTGTGCGTGTAATGATGGGTCCAACCACCCGAGTTTGGAGAGAAAGGTGACACTCTCCTCAGATATGTGATAAGACAAAAGACGGCTTTGGAGGTCTTGCGGTCAAAGAAGCCCATCGTCAAGGATGTATTTGAACTGCCTCTTTATGTATCCCACTAGTTTCTGTGCCTTCCTTTTTGCTTATATGCACTGTTTTATGGATTTTAACTCTTTGGTAATAATGACTCTAAAGTCCTCTTCGTGTTCTTCACTATTTATGTCATTCCAAGCAGCATGTAGTTGGCATAAGGATTGTTTGTTCCTATTTGTAGCACTACACTCTCTTATTTTCTTTAGATTATTTCTTAAACTTTCTACTGTCTCTGGGTATGCTGTATTTACACCTAGTTTGGTGCGGTCTGCAAATTTGGCTATCTTGCTAGTTAATCCTAAATCAGTGACATTATTTATATCAATGAAAAACAATAGCGGGCCAAGGATAGAACCCTGGGAAACTCTGCTTGCCACAGCTGCCCATTATGATTCTTCACCGTTTATTAACTTTTGTCATTAGTCTCTTGTGTGGAACTTTGTCAAAGGCCTTTTGGAAATATAAGTAGAGTAATATTTATTGCTCTTCTACTGTCATAAATACCAAGCATGCTATGGAAGAACTCCAAGAGGTTTGATAGGCAGGATCTGTTTTGTCTGAAGCCGTGTTTCTATCAATATGATCCACAATTTTATCTGCAATTTTGGACTCAAAAATCTTACAAGGGACCGACGTTAGACAGATTGGTCTATAATTTCCTGGCTCTTCTCTTGAGAGAGAGAGAGAGAGAGAGAGAGAGAGAGAGAGAGAGAGAGAGAGAGAGAGAGAGAGAGAGAATTATATCAAGCTTAATGAAGCACATTCTATAAAAGGCCTCAAGGATTATAAAGACCTGATTGACTTCCCAAAGCAGGATACTATCTAATTACCATTTCAGTATTTTTCTGATTTAGTAAAATGAACTCTTGGAACCGCATTACCTGCCTTTGAAGTCCTTTGGCAACCATGAACGCGTCATTAAGTATCGAGTATCGTTAACTGAGAACAGGTTGAAACAAAAACAACACCGCAATATATACATATACATTTATATACTAGATACACATAATGAGAACGAAATTTCTGGAATTAAACTTGCGTGTGTTAGTGACGAGGAATGTTAATGCAATCGCCGTTCTGCTTTTGAAAAGGAATCACGATCGTCTTTTGCCTCCTTATTACATAACATATTCTTGGAACGAATTATTTCCCTAACTACTTAGTTAAGAGTTCTAGCGTAGGCTATCACACGTATAGGGTACAGTTTTTTTTCTTAATTTTTTTTTCTAATTCACGGAAAACTGGCAGTTGACCTATAAGCATAACGTTGTAGTTGGTGTCTTGGTGAACCTATTTAACTTTATCATCGTAGGTAACCCTACGCTTGATTTCCCAGTATGTAAAACCCCTTCGAACATTCACCTGTGCAAGGAACGAAGAAATGAAGTCATGTGTTTGTTTGATGGAGGTCTCGCCCCTCTCCAATAAACTTCAACCGTCCGCACCCTAACCCCCTTGGAAGAATTTCATTAATGCTGTAACAGGATTGTATTGCAGACAGTCTTGATCAAATATGTGTGTGTGTGTGTTTGTGTGTGCTGTTTGGCCATTTGGGGAATTACTTTGCCCTTTGCCAGAATTAAATTTAGGGGGCTCTTCTGCGTTTTGTTAGTTCTGAAAGAAAGTTAAATCGGGATTGTTCACGATCATTAGACTCTCTCTCTCTCTCTCTCTCTCTCTCTCTCTCTCTCTCTCTCTCTCTCTCTCTCTTATTTTACTGCACATTTTCTTTGACTAAATCCAATTATTGCAATGGATTTAAAAGCATGAAAGAGAGTCTTATATCATAATTTATATTGAAAGAGTTTCCTGTATTTTTTGAAACCATAATAAGTTGTTTGTCCTAAAATAAACGGATCATCACAAGCATCGCTTGAATCTCTCCTAGAAGTGAAAAGTCATTTTGCACAATCGCACTTCCTGTGTATTTGGACCTGTTTCTTAAAGGCCTCTGGTACCATCAGCAGAACCTGTCCCTTCCTGTACTACCTATAATTCCATATTATACACCTCTTCGTAGAGGGTTAGTCATTATTGAAGGTTCTTTGCAGCGCCCCTTCGTCCCCCTAGCTGCAACCCCTTTCATTCCTTTTGTTGTACCTCCGTTCACATTATCTTTCTTCCATCTTGCTATCTACCTTCCTAACAATTATTTCATGGTAAAACTGTGCAGTTTTCCTCCTCTTACATCTTTCAGACCTACCTACTCTCATTTTCCTTTCCATCGCTGAATGACCATATGGGTCCCTTTGATTGAACTGTATATTCTATTCTATATTATGCACCTTTATCGTGTACTACTCTAATTCCTAATTAACCAATTTTTTTTTACTTTGTATCTTTGCGCTTCTTAAGGCCTGTCCATACTAGGAAACATTGCTTGCAAGCATTGTGTCCTGTCCAGACCTTGATGTGGTGGTGGGGCTTGTGAGGGGCGAGGAAGAGGTGGGCGATGGTAGCCGGGCATCTCTACCCTGGCAAGTGCAGCCATGCTACTAAGGCCATTTCTGAGCACCCAGACTAAGTTCGATCCTCTTTTGAACCTTCTATTAGAATCACTCAAATTAAGATACGATAATATTCATGACCTGGAGATATATCAAATTCCAAGCAAAAAAAAAAAAAAAAACAAAAAAAAAAAAAAAAAAAAAACAAGAAGTTGCCATCAAAATAGCAAAAATCAAATTTACAGGCCAAAATTTATCAGCAGAGATTAAAATACTTGGTCAAAATAGAGAAGTACGCCCTCACGTGCCGAAACCACTGCAATGTGAAAAAATTTTGTAAATTTGGTCACACATTCGAGAAATGTCAAAATAAAGAAATATGTGCAGTGTGTGCAATTGCCCAAATATTAAATGTGCTAATTATGGACTTGCTCATCATACAGTCAAAAGAATGCCCATTCTATATGTACAAACAGAATTAAAACTTCTGATGAGTAGAACTGGAATAGCAGCTAGAGAGGCTAAGCTTGAGTTAAAAGTTAGAGGGATACTTGACCCAAGCAGAAATCCATCATATAAAAATATGTTAAAAAATAAGGTTCCCCAAATATCTGATGCTTGTTTAGAAAACAGAAATCTAATACCTGAAATTACAATAAAAAACAAATATGCTGCTCTATCATCCTCGGATGATCATGATGCCAATACTTCTTGTGTAGAGACCGTACCTTCCAATGCAGATATTGCTGATGATTCCCTGCCAGATCAGAGATTAGGTTGTAAAAGGTGAGACCCTGAATATGGGACCCCTCCGAAATAAAAAAAAAAAAAAAAAAAAAAAATTGACACCAAAGATGACCCCTATCCTCTAAAAAGGAATATAGCTAGTATTGATATAGACGCTGAAACGTTAACCACCTCACAAACAAACGAGTTCTCAGAAAATAACAACATTGTTCATATAACTCCATCACCCACAATAGGACAAAGAGGAAAATCCTTAACTCATCCTCAACCCCAAACAACTAACAATATTCAACAACAAGCCGCCTCCCAGTCTCGGTAAAACAAACAAGACACACTCAATCACTCAAAATATAAATACCTTTTTCACTCATGATAAATTATGTGGATGTAATGAATGTTTCATTGTTCAGTTGAATACATTGAAACTTCCATCTACAAGCAGCCTCACTAATATGATTAATAATTTTACCAAATTCAAAAACAAAAAACCAACACGAAAATCTAGAAAAACACTCCGAAGATTGCATGTGTGTGGACCATCTTATGAAAACTCGCTCATCTAGTGCTGGAGGCATAGAATATTTATTGGAGAAAATAAAACAAAAGTCCCAAGGAGCAATTACCAAGAGACTTAACATGAAGTCAAATATTAAGAAGCCTGCAGCTATACATGAGTCTGCAACCACAAAAGTAAGAGGAAATAATGTTCTGCTTGACAGAGGCCTTCCTCCTAATAACATTTAACTCATATTATTCAATGGAACGTAAATGGTTTAAAAACACGATTACAAATAGGAGAAATTCAAAGATTGTTAAAACAGTATGAACCAATAGCAATATGTTTGCAACATACAAATGAAAATGTCTCGAGAATAGGCAATTATACATTAACATCACATTCAGTTCCTGATATGTATACATTAGGAACAGCAATTTACGTCAATGACCGAATTACTTACGAAAATATATTGTCTAATAGTTCTTAATTCCAACTATCTGGAATTAAACTTCATATTAACAACTCTACTTTTAATTTGTATAATATTTACGACCAACTTTCATGTCATTATGATTTACAAAATCTACCTCAAGTATTACCTAATACTTGAGGTAGATTTTGTAACTCATAATGACATGAAGGTTGGTCGTAAATATTATACAAATTAAAAGTAGAGTTGTTAATATGAAGTTTAATTCCAGATAGTTGGAATTAAGAACTATTAGACAATATATTTTCGTAAGTAATTCGGTCATTGACGTAAATTGCTGTTCCTAATGTATACATATCAGGAACTGAATGTGATGTTAATGTATAATTGCCTATTCTCGAGACATTTTAATTTGTAATTTGCAAACATATTACTATTGGTTCAAACTGTTTTAACAATCTTTGAATTTCTCCTAATTGTAATCGTGTTTTTAAACCATTTACGTTCCATTAAATAATATGAGTTGAATGTTATTTTATACTGGTCCCAGTCAGCCTTATCTACATTATATCGTGGGATAGTTGGTTTTGGGGTATGTCCCCAACAGGATATTAAAATAGGAAAATGATCACTGGTATATGGATCATCTAAAACATTCCAATCAAATCTGTCAACTATGTTAGATGAGCAAATACTATGAATGAAAAACCTCCATGGGATTTTGAAAAGTAAGTGCTAATATCTCCATCATTTACAATGCAAAGATTATGATTATCAATCATATGTTCCATTTTGTTACCAAATGAATCTGTTTCACTGCAAAAAGAAATCCATAATGGGCTGTGGGCATTAAAATCTCCAACCATTAGAAAAATCATCACCTATATTACCTAATATAGGTGATGATTTTTTAATTAAAACCAGCCAGATCCCTCCATTTACACCAGTACAAGGTCGTGATGAGATTGTAGACTTCTTCACAAACTTTGTAATTACAGCTGCTGAAGAATCTATTCCCAAGTCAACTACCTCACCTAAGAAACACTCAGTACCCTGGTGGCTCTACACACTATCCCACCTGATACAAGAAAAACATATTATAGGTAGAAGATTAGAAACCCTACATAATAGATTTAATGCGTTAAGTAAAAGTCCTCTAAATTTTGAGAGCACTGCCAAGAAACTTGTAGACATTACTATAGAAATCAGTCTACTAAAACCTCATTTCAATTGGATCTCGGCAAGATTTAGAAGGGAAGCCATTAGAGGAAAGATAATGTCATGGAACAAGTATGTATCCAGCATATCTGATACAACCTCCATAAGTAAAGTCTTGGAAAAATTTAGGAAAATTAATGGATCATATATTGGATCTCAGAGACATGCACTATTACATAATGGACATGATAGTGCCGCAATTTCGAATATTTTAGGGCGTAACATCGAATCAATAAGTAGTATAATCAAATATAGATGATCACTTTCGAACTATTAAAGCCCGTGAAGAAGCTGTCCCATTAAATTTTGAAACATTAGAGGATATATATTATAACTAGATTTTCACAGAAGAGGAATTTGAATATGCTTAATCTAACTGTAGCTCTTCTGTTCCAGGCCAAGACAACGTAAATTTTGAGATGATAAAAAACCTGGCTCTTTTAGCAAAAACATACTTATTGAAGCTTTGTAATCATTTATGGGTAAATCACCTGTTCCCAAAAGCATGGAAACATGCTAGAATCATACCAGTTGTCAAACCATGGAAAGATCCAAGCAATCCAAATAACTATAGACCAATATCCCTGACAAGTTGCTTGTGCAAATTGCTAGAAAAAATGGTAAATTATAGACTAAATTGGTGCCTACGTAAGAATAAGGCATGGTCTTCAACCCAATTTGGCTCACAATCTGAAAGATCTACTTTAGATACACTTTCCCATTTGGAAAATTATACACGGCGTTGGTTTGAACGTAAGCAAATTACAGTTGCCATATTCTTTGATATCCAAAAAGCATATGATACGACCTGGAGATACTAATTTTAAAGTCCTTACACGAAAATGGTTTTAGAGGGCCCTTACCCATTTTTATCGAGAA
>NC_061108.1:21196213-21206213 GCF_015104395.2 Macrobrachium nipponense | reverse complement strand
TAATCTATACGCTAAGTCGGTTGGTATTGCACTTCCATCTTCAATGGAGTGTCTTGGGGTTTGTAGATCACTTACGAAGTCGGTACTATCTTGTTGGTTATTACGACGATGTGTTAAACTCATGGTTCGGTGAGGAGGTTCTTGTAGAAAACACGAAGTATAAAAATAGATATATATTCTTCTGAAGTTTTACATGGTGAAGATCAGGTATGATTGTACAAGTCTTCTAATAACGATAGCTTGATCGCTTCTGCCAATGATGATGGCTAATCCTATTCCTCTACATGATAAAGCTTAGGTAAAGAGGTACAGGTCTTCTAATGACGATAGCTAACTCTGTTCTCCCTGTCTACCATCTCTGTTACAAGTTATGAAGGAGCAGACAGTAGTTCGAACATATGAACATACATACAAATGACATAGTTTCATACGAACATACAATCAAATGAGACACGCTACAGATCACGTAGGCCGTTTGAATCATAGGTCGGGGTAGTTGTCTCAAGCAGGGAGCTTGGACTAATGTTTATAAACAATTGAATGACTACAGGTGACGGCATGTTATCTTAGCCTACATACTTATTGTATACGTCATCTTTAGCGTCTCTAGTCTGATCACATTCCTGCAAGCAATCTTTTATATATATGGACTAACATTCCATATTTTTATTATGTAAACACTTACATTAGCTCGGTCAGCTACCAAAACCAGCTACTGAATATTACTCAAACTTGACTTGCATTTGACTTATAGGAGTGTGATACAGACACTATGTGAATATATATATATATATATATATATATATATATATATATATATATATATATATATATATATTAGTAAATAAAAATTCATGGTGTACATGAATTGATTCAAGTAATAAAATATAAAACAATGATATTGGTAAATAATAGTGATCACAGGATATATAATGATACAGTTTTTCACTTCATCTCATTAAGATACATATGCTACAGAAAATACTAATGTACTCTGATAATTGCATAGAATGAAGATTAATATGATAAAAACATATTTAACTGATAAAAATTTTCATATATGAATTGATAACATTATTAATGTTTATGCTGACTGATTCATTAATCAATATACTAACTCATATATAACTGCAGATATTGGTAAGATAAAAGGTAACAGATTGATTATAGGCTACCTGATTTGTTTATACATATGTATATGGATTCATATAATTATGATTAATATATGTGCACTTTAAATAGATTCCTATTGCGTACACGCAAAGATATATTTCGATTCCGTTATTTATGATCATTTATATATAGATTCCTAGTGCGTACACGCAAAAAATATATTTCGATTCTGTTATTTATGATCATTTATATATAGGATACATGATACTTTATATATATAGGATACATGACCGAGGTTATACTACTTCACTTTTAACTAACGTTCGAACAACTTTTCGACCATTACACAGTTCCAGACAACCACCTATAGCCCAATGAAACGGCCTATTTTCACAGGGTTAAAACAAGGGGAAAATTTGCCTGGGCGGGTCCAACGTTCTATTTTGCGCTCATACTTATTCTCTGCATCCTAAGCTACACGATTACGTTCGCGATGAATAAAAAAACATCCCAGCACGGTCCTTCGCCAGCAAAGTAGAGTTGAATATCCTTCGGGTCGTAATTGTCGGAAGTATGTCCCTTTCGTAGTCGATTCCGACAGCCGCCGGAGCATTCCGCATTAAAACGAGATTAACGACGAGATGCGGTGTCGGTCGAAGAAGTCCATGAAATTCCTTTCACATTGTAGGCGGTTGTTACTTGACTGTAGTCGTCCGCTGCGACGAACGATTTCTTGAAGTTTCGATGTGAAATTCTCGTACTGCAGGATACTGTAACCAGGTTCCATTAATCAGCCTGCAAGTGAAAATATACTTGTCACAAGGGCAAAGTAAATTCAGACAACATCCAAATACAGGGGAGGGGAGAGAGCCATTTAGACCAGACTTAACCCACATGAATTCGCTGATATTTTGGAATTCAAAAGAGTCCGCTGTACAAACTTTTTTATCCATGGCATTAACAATGAGTGAACCTATACCAGTCTATGAGGACTGTAAAAATATCCATAATTATAAAAAATAAACAGATATTCAATACGAATCCCAAAGAAAATTCGATATTACTGGTAGTAAGTTACTAGACAAAGAAGTGTGAAACGGAGCTATTTGTAAGATTGCCAGGCAACATAAGAGTCAAAGAGAAGATTAATCATGATTCTGTATTTCTCTATGCTAACTGAAATTAAGTTGTGATAAAATCTGATCCTATGTGCCCTAACAAAAGTTTCATATTCAATTTTCTCGCGCGCATCCTCTGAGGTTAATTTTAAAAACTTTATTAATAGGTAGGAGATGCAACGAAAAAAACCCACTATGTAACTAATTACTAAATAAACTTTGGGTTTTTCAAGAAAATGTGACATTTTCCCATGAATGTTTTACTTGAATTGTAATAGGCTAATGTTGCAAGTAAATATTTCACATATATATCTTGATACTTCTAAATGTCTATGAGGTTCAGAAAAAATCAATTCATTTTGATGTTATAGAAATTCTATTTCCTTATTTTGTTTATTAATTTTAAAATGATTGCAACTCCTTAGCTAAAGTTGCATTGCGCACACCGATAGACACTTGTACCTAACGTCTGCCTTGCCCATGAGAAGTTCGGGCTAAGCATTCCTTTCTCCAGTCAATCTGCTTTTGCAAGCAGAGACGACACACAGATGAAGCCTGTGTAAGCAGATTATTGAGGTTAAAAGGAACAAATGCTGATACGGCAATGATGACGTCGTCACTTGGCAGGAGATTGCTCTCAGCCAGCTAAGAGTTACGTTACTTGCTGTAACAAATACGACTTTAGGATAAATTTTTTGTTTTTTAATACTCGACCCACATGAGAAGAATGTCTGAAAAAAAACAGTACCAAAATTGAACAATATATTAGTTTCATGTTGGAAAACTGCATAATTGTAATTATGTGAAATTAAATATTCCTTATTCAAACTATATGAAAAAGGTTTCCATACAAATTCTATATATATTATTAGCCCTGTATAAGATTCATATAGGATTATTTCATAGATAACATTTTCACTTCTAGACTTCCTGACTTTAAAATCTCTTTTATTTTATTTTATTTATTATTTTATTTATTATTATTTTAATTTATTTTTTTTTTATTATTTTTTTTTTTTTTTTTTTTTACATTGACTACGAATATAAATCACCGGGACAGACAATATGTCAGTAGGTTTTGATATGTGTTTGAACTTTTAGCTTATTTGTCATTACTAAAGCATTAAGTTAGAGTTCAAATCTTTACGCATATATATTTGGATATTTAATAACCTATGGTTACGTTTTGCTTATTGATTTTATCGTGATTCCTTTTTTATTATAATTTGTAACCCTTCCTACTTCTTACGGAGTGTATATATTGACTCCACTTGTATCCATATTTATTTTATTTTTTATATTTTTATTTTATTTTTTATATTTATGTTTAGTTTATATATTTTATATTATTATATATCTATATATATTTGATAAATTAATGGTTTGGCTTGAATATGTGGAAGAGTGTTCTAGCGGCGTACCGTATAAGGCTACTTGCGGCATCAATTCTATAGATACAAGATATAAATGATAAAGGTATTTAAAACCGCGAGAACCGCTATAATCCAGTTCGGATCCAACATCACGAGTTGTAACTCGTAAGACATTGACACTTCCTATTTAATTATCAGTTATTCTACCAAACCGATTGACTCTGGGTGATAAAATATATTATTGCTTTTCTTAATGGATAGGAATTCACACAACGTGTTAAGGAGATTATTATTGATTTACACCACCCGAGTCACAGATTATTATGTGTTGAATTCCATGTTTACTGATTTAGCACTCATAAATATTCCTAACGCACTCCATTGCGGTGTTTGTTTTTAGTGCTATTAATTCTATATAACGTGTCAAGGAACTATTAACACTAAGAAGTGTTTATTCCCTCTGTCAGACTCGTAATTCCGTTAATAATTCTACGTATATTCTTTCAAGGATTGATTTGGCACAGGATAGGCCCTTAACTGACAGGTGTCTTAGTGTGTCCCTTGTTTTCATGACACGTGTTACAATCAGTTATGTGCTTTTTATATCTGTAAGCATTGTAGGCCAGTAAAACAGTGATTTGGCTTTCTGTGACATAGGAGGGAACCCTGGATGACGGAATGCAACCAGTTTATGACGATTGGTATGAGAGAGATTATTACTACTACCTGGTCGTTAGTCCTCTGCTGTGTTCTTCGGGTTTTCCTCGTCACAGACCTACATAGAACATTACATTTGATTACATTATTCTGATACACATACTATAAATATACTTTTGCTTTAGGGTTTCTGCTCGAAGTGTTTTATTGTTTTTTGCTTAGCCGCTGACCGTGTTTCCGTCCGAAGTGTTTATTGTTTGCTTATTGCTGCTGACTCTGTTTCCGTTCGAAGTGTTTATTGTTTTGGTTATGTCTGTTGACTCTTGCTTTGTTCAGTTTGTAACAGTTCTGCGCTCCAACCCAGATATTCAATGCTCGCGATCTCTTGGGTTAAGGAATTTTCTTGTTTAGATACGGTTTTTAACAATAGGCACGGAGTGTTTCTATATCTTTTAGTCCAATTAATGGTTCTTTGCTGTATGGTGCGGGATTGCGGGATAATGCGTCAGCTATGATATTTGCTTTCCCAGGTAGATATCTTATCTTGGCTCCAATAACCTGAATGATCATTTGTCACCGAGTTCCTTTTGGACTGTGATTAAAGCCTTTGAAAAACTCGGTAAAGGACTCATGTTCAGTAAGGACTTTATCAGGATAGCCATAGATTATGAACTTAAAATGTACTAGTGAGTTAAAGATACCTAGCCCTTCCTTGCTTATTACTGCATATTTACTTTCAGAGGGCTTTAGTTTACGTGAACAAAAAGCTATAGGGAAGAACTGTTTATCATATTACTGAAGTAGTATCCCTCTTACCCCTTGGTCTGAGGCGTCTGTTGCAATAAAAAAAAAATTCCTTATTTAAATCAGGGATTTTTAAGTTAGGTAAGCTGCATTTTCCGCTTTTAAGATATCGAACGCCTGTTGATGCTTTTCAGACCATAATAAATCTACGCTCTTCTTCGTAAGATCTGTTAAAGGAGCTGTCATGATTGAAGAGTTACATATTTACATACGATTGTAATGCCCACTATTGCTCAAAAGTGCTGTATCCCCCTTTTACGTTAATAGGTACCGGAAAGTTATGAATAGCCGACACCTTACCATGGATTACTTTAAGACCTTGCCTAGACACATAAAACCTAGATAAACATGTTCGGTTTTTAAAAACTCACATTTAGATATTTTACTCTGAGATTATTTGTCTTTGTCTCTGTAGCACTAGCTCTAGTTTATGTGAATGTACTTCTAAGGTATTAGAAAAGATTACAAGATCAACCATATAAGCATGTAGGGTATCCCTTAAAAGTCTCCAAACACTATATTGTAATTGGGGTGCAACGTAAGCCGGAGGCATACGTAAAAAATTGATAATGTCCCCTGAGTGTGTTGAAAACGGTGTATGAGGTACAATCACTTAGGTAATGGTATCTGGTAAAAGCTTTTAAAGTAAGTCCAAGCTGGTGAAAAATTTATTCTAACCTAACAGAGATAAGATGTCGTCGCTACATGGCACTGGAAACTATCGGGAGTCGTTTCCTTGTTTAAGCGACAGAAATCTACGCAGATACGTCAAGTCCGATCTTTTATGGCATGACGTTTTGAGGGAAAATTATATGGGCTATTTGATTTCCTAATGGCTCCTATTACTTAACATATTTCAACTTCGTCATTTATCTCTATTTTGAAATTTCATTGAGAATCTACACGAAGGTACGTAAATATCTTTATGTTTGTCCTTAGACCGTGTTTTGTGTTAAATTACATCCGTTTTTTTCCAGAGATCACTCGCCAGTGGAGAAACTTCCTGGTATTCAGGTAAAAGATAAAAAAAATTTCTGCTGAATCACCTCTGCTTGAATGACTTTACGGATATTACTTTAGATAGATTATCAGCGAGATTCATCTACGACTGGTTGGGCGGGATTAAAAATTAGCAACAATAAAAAATGCGATATTTATAACTTCCGTATCCACGATATGTATACTTTTAGGGCTTTGTTCGCGGAAATCGTTATATTTCAGAGTGTCGGGAAGGATTAAAATTTCATTTCCCAGCAAAGTCTTTTTACATGCACTAAGACATTCGAGGGTGCATGCTTCTCGAGATTTTGCGTGCAAAGTGCGACTGCGGTTGTGGGAGAATTCTGTTGGGTCATTTGAACAATGTTACGATTTATGAGACAAATGTATAGTTCCTTTATATAAGTTATTATTTGATTAACTGTCTCATTTTTGTTCAAACGGATTTTAATATGTTTGAAGGTTTATAGGATTTTCCTTTGATAAAACACGCCTTATTTGCAGGATGTAAGATAATATTTTGTGTGTATCCCTAGATGGATATCTTACAATTACACTAGATACAGATCAATGTGTATAACTATAGAGGTATCTGTAAACGCTCGCTTATCCGGACTTCTCATTAGGGAAGTTCGAACAACAGACGGTGAGTCCGTAAATACAGGATATTACGTGTACTAAAGGAATAAACAAGATATTCTAATTTTTACGGCGCGTACAGTCGGGCTTTATCCACCACTACTTATAATAACTTACGTATTAAAAAAAAAAACGAAAACCTGCTCTGATTACTTTATACGGTCGTGTGTTTCATAGGAAAAATCCTTTTTAATTCAAAAAGATATCGGTATGTATGAACCAAACATCGCTTTTCCCCACTCTGCTAGAGTCGCTTATTGTATGGAATTTGCTATGCTTTTGAACACTTCGGCAGTTTTTGACTGACCTTGACCGCTTTACTAGGTGACACAGTCACCGAGTTTGCTTGTTTGATTCTGAACGTGGGCTACTGTTTTCTATTTTTTTTTTGTAATAATTAAGATCCTTCTCTTTATTACCATCGGCAACGTATTGTGTGTTTTTAGCATTATGTTGCTGGTTACGTATAAACGCAATGAATGACGAACTATTAGGAACTGAGCGATTACTAATAAGACAAGTTATCACTACTGCATTCAATATTAACTGTTTGTACTTCATTCTTTGCTAAAATTTGAAATAGTGAGGGATCCTGGTCAGCGCATTTAGCCTGATGAAAGTTTTTACAGACATGTTATTCCTTGCAATCCAGCCATATTTTTAAAGTTAAGTTGAGTCATTGAGGTTCGATATTTTATATAACTCAAAAACTCAAGGCTAAAACTGCGATCGGGACTTGCAAAGGAGCATTTATTGTCATGACCCGAAATAGTGTTACCTCTAATTTATATAGATTTGTACGGGTGTTCCACTTGTTTTTTGTGTGTTTTCTAATCACTACGGTGCTTAACGACCCTATCCATGCATCTGTATAAATACAGACGTCCACTGCGTAAACGCATATTCACTGTTTAATATGATTTGTTACGTAAAGGATTAATAATCACCCAAAATGATAAAATTAACATAGTATATGATTATGATATTTCAGTAGAACTTCTGGAAACAGACACTCAAAGATAAAAACTCGCAGTAGCGAAATCTCAATGATGTTGATAATTTCTGTAAAAAAGTAAGATTAAGAATGTCTCGTAACTTCAGCCACAGGAATAACGAAATTCGACCTGCAAAGCTTGCTTTTGTGGGAAGTCACGGTGTTCCGATAACGACACACAGCCTTGATCCTCCTTCTCTATTTAGCGGATGACCTGGTTTGGCTTCAGTTTCCCCCGTGCCCGTTGTTTCGATGATTCGAGCCCTTGAAAATCCGATGCTGCAGACGCGTTCGGTTTGTTTCTTGCAGTGACGGAAACGCTCACTAACGATGTTTTCTTGAATGATTCTAATGAGAGACGAAGTTTGCGTTATCGTAGGAAAAAGGACATGTCGGTTTTGTTTCTTGAAGTTATTCACTAACGATGATACTAAGTTGCTTGAAGAATCTCTTGCTTTCGTCGTCGTTAAAGAGTTCTTGTTGTTTTCTGAAGTCGCTCACTAACGATGATACTATGTTGCTTGAAGAATCTGCTGCTTCCGTCGTCGTTGACTTCTTATGATACATGATTTATTATTCTGGTTTTTCTTCGTAGGACGTTGTAGAGTTCTTCTGGTACGCTGCCACCAATATTAGGGCTTGTGCCTGTATGATAAGGCGCCCTATGAGGTAATGTTAGACTTGCGATAATCTATACGCTAAGTCGGTTGGTATTGCACTTCCATCTTCAATGGAGTGTCTTGGGGTTTGTAGATCACTTACGAAGTCGGTACTATCTTGTTGGTTATTACGACGATGTGTTAAACTCATGGTTCGGTGAGGAGGTTCTTGTAGAAAACACGAAGTATAAAAATAGATATATATTCTTCTGAAGTTTTACATGGTGAAGATCAGGTATGATTGTACAAGTCTTCTAATAACAATAGCTTGATCGCTTCTGCCAATGATGATGGCTAATCCTATTCCTCTACATGATAAAGCTTAGGTAAAGAGGTACAGGTCTTCTAATGACGATAGCTAACTCTGTTCTCCCTGTCTACCATCTCTGTTACAAGTTATGAAGGAGCAGACAGTAGTTCGAACATATGAACATACATACAAATGACATAGTTTCATACGAACACACAATCAAATCAGACACGCTACAGATCACGTAGGCCGTTTGAATCATAGGTCGGGGTAGTTGTCTCAAGCAGGGAGCTTGGACTAATGTTTATAAACAATTGAATGACTACAGGTGACGGCATGTTATCTTAGCCTACATACTTATTGTATACGTCATCTTTAGCGTCTCTAGTCTGATCACATTCCTGCAAGCAATCTTTTATATATATGGACTAACATTCCATATTTTTATTATGTAAACACTTACATATATATATATATATTTATATATTTATAGATATATATTATATATATATATAGATATATATAGATATATTTGTAGATATATATAGATATATATATATATATATGTATATATATATATATATATATATATATATCTATATATATATATGTATTATATATATATAGATATATGATATATTATATATATATATATCATATACTTATTATATATATATATAGTATATATATATATATGTATATATATATATATATATATATATATAGATATAGATATATATACTATGATGATATATATATATATATCATATATATATATACATATAGTATATCTATATATAGTATATAATAGATATATATAATATATATATATATATATTATATATATATATCATATATAGTATATATATATATCATGTATATATATATATATATATATATATGTATATATGATATATATATATATATTTGTATGTATATATATATATATATATATATATATATATAATTATATATTGTTCAAGATTTAAGCTAGAACTAAGGAAAAAGTAGTCTTTGACCCAAGTTTAATGCATCTATACAAGTCGCTCCTTCCACTTTTGAGGAATCCATTCTCCTTTCTTTTGAAAAAGCTATCTCTTCTCCCATTGGTTATTGGAATTACCCCAACAGGGACTGGAGGAGGAGCTTACCAGGAGAAAGCTTCAAAAGGCCTTGAACCCAGGAACGGAGTCCTCAGAAGCACACCAGACCTAGGCCAGGTCAAAAGGCCTGGCTCCTTATCAGATGCTGCTTCTCCCCCCCCGCCCCTCTCCTTGGTCTGGCTTTCCCATGCTTTGGGAAGCCCAAGTATATTTTAAAAGTCCATAATGCCCAGACATCAAGGAGAAGACGACCAGCCTCATTACTAAGGTACTGTAAGGGAAATTCCATTT
>NC_061108.1:21181213-21191213 GCF_015104395.2 Macrobrachium nipponense | reverse complement strand
CTGGTGCACACCTTGGACGTCAAACCATCCTGCAGAGAGAGCAGGGATATGCTTATTTTGCGTTTCCGCTAGCATGGGACTCATTGTAGAGTATTTCTCAGAGAATGATAATACTCCGATGTTGGAAGTTAGACTTTTTTTTTCACTTTGTCCTTGCGCTCAAGTTTTTTTTTTATGTTTCTTAAGATACTTCACTTTGCTGTGTTGAATATGTGAATTAGAGGAATGAAAGAAGTTTGAGGGGAAGCCATCCTTTTTTTTTCCAAATATGCAATTACTAATAAAGAAGGAAAATTACTTACGTTTACTTTATTATCGTCATGGCATCCTTAATTAATTTAGGATTTAATTCGAGTATAAAATGTGACTCCCGTCACAATATATACCCAGAGTTAATGTTGTTTCCATCATGTGACGAGGCCCGTGGGTATGGAGGCATCTTTCGCAAGGTTTTGATTGTTCTCCTGGTTCCTTGAAGGAGACGCCTTTGCACTGTTAAGCGTCGTTATCACTTTCACTGTTATCAAGAACTTCTTCATGTTCAAACGGCATTGTCATTTCTGGTTAGCTGATCATTTCTTTACCCATCAGCTGAGACAGATGCACATCGCCATGACAGTAGAGGTCATGTTAAGCAGATGTAAATGTCAGGTGTGATAAGAATAGCAAAGATTGATAAAAATGTCACAAGTTCCATATCGACCCATAAAAAATCTTGACGATTATTTTATAATTTTATACTTTTTAATAACAGCAAACAGATTCTTGCATAGCTATTTTCTTGTATAAAACAATAGCGAAAGACTAAATGGTGATTTCTCTGTATTTTCGATAATCTCGTTATTTGAAACTGCTGGTGTTGAGTGACTGCGGCATATAAAAAAAAAATGCTGTAATCGATTAGGGGATAAAGTAATGTGGAAAATATCACAGCTTTCTGCTCATTGAAACCTTCATTATTTGCTTAGTAATTAAAGTATCACTTGCATTAGGCAGTGTCTACCCACCTGGATCCATGCAAAGTCTCAAAGTACGGGTTTGCATGCCAAGGCTTGATTGGTGTTACCTGTCGCATTCGGAAATTTGGTGTAGATTTGCCTTTAATCTTTCTTGACATGAAAGTTCGAAAGTCTTGAGCTAAGTATTTGTGTTATTTCCTGAAACAGAAAGTTTTAATGCTACAAACAAGATATGTTTAGCGCCTCAGTGCCGTGGTCGGTATGGTGTTGGCGTGCCACCTCGTTGGCCGCGATTTCGATTCTCGAGCGTTCCACTGACGGGGGTTAGAGAAGTGTATTTCTGGTGATAGAAGTTCACAATCGACGTGGTTCGGAAGTCACGTACAGCCGTTGGTCCCGTTGCTGAATAACCACTAGTTCCATGCAACGTAAAAATACTATGGAAACGAACAAGATATGTTAACAATAGTTCAATATTAATGCAATTACTGAGGTAAGACTCACACGTCAAAGTAGCGAACTAATAACACTGCTTCAATCAGTTATAGCCATTGCTGGAATGGTTAAAGGTAACGCGTCCTTCCACGAATATAAATATTGTCAAACTCCCATTAAATCTATCGTTCGCCTGTCAGCCCAGGAATCAGGTCTTTCCAGAATTGGAGGGAAATCGTTAAGAGATCGATCGGCATTGACAATGGTCGTCTTTCAAGTCCCATTCATAAGGAAAACCCATCAGGAAAGATGAACGTTCGTAACTCCGTCTGCTATATTGGACTTCCAATCAACTTTGATGGCGCTTTTAATCAAGCAATTTATGACGCTGTTTCTTTGGCGTATCTTCCTGGGATTCGCGCGTGTGCGCGCATACATAAATACTACGTGTAAGCACATTCCCACAGACAAATTATGCATATACATGTATATCATATACACACAAACACGCAAGAATATGTATATATTTGTATATATAATTATATATATAAATATATATATATATATATATATATATATATATATATATATATATATATATAGAGGAGAGAGAGATAAGAGAGAGGAAGTAGAAGAGGAGAAGGAAGAGAAGAGAGAGAGAGAGTTTGGCGAGAGAGAGAGAGAGAGAGAGATATGATAGGTGTAGATAGTAACGAAAGAATTTTTTGTGTGTAGAATAGATAATAAGTTTCCTTCAACTCGGTTTCCATACTTGAGGAATCTGAAAGACATTGTTGAGTAGTTGAGGATTTTCCTAGAAGCAGATGAAATTAAGCAAAAACCATCGGAAATGATGAAACCAACGTATCATACATATTATGAAGATATATGGAGACATATTTCAGAACTTACATTGTGTTCTGGACAGGTAGATAAAGAAGTACCGGAAGTTCTTGAGGATATAGCGGGTCTAAGAAAAGGACCAAAACTTAAGAAATGCTAATATCGTATTTACTTCGTTACATAGTGGTAGAAGTGAAGTGAAGCTAGATATCATTCAGACCTAATGCTCAATGGAGGAGTTGAGTTTTAGAATAAAGGCGAGAATGACAGAAATTTTTCCTTTCTGAAAATGAATAAACAAAGTTAATAGATGTTATTGAGGCCTTAGCCGGTGAGATAAAAAAAAAAAAAATAGAGTCGAGTGATCATGGCCACACTATGCCGCTTATTGCTAAGCTGTGTCTAGATTAGGAAAGCGAGATACTCTATAAACGAAAATAAATATAAATATGCATGTGCTTGTGTGGATATAGGTATATATATATATATTATATATATATATATATATATATATATATATATATATATATATATATATATATATATATATATATATAGTATATATATTCGGACAATATGATATAACACCAAACAAAATCACAACTTTAATCCAGTTAGTGATCAGGATTTTTTCAACTATATGCCCATACTTTCTACTGTTACATAATCATTAGTGTATTAATATTTACAGTGATATATTTTATCTCTAAACCACGTCAATCACACATTTATATATGTGTGTATATTATTATATATAATATATATATATATATATATATATATATATATATATATATATATATATTTATGACAGAACTTTACCATTGTTTGTAGTTATTATCTGAAGGGCAGAAATTTTCAAGGAAGAAACAATAACTTGCTAAGCTGCTCCATCCTTTACAACATTGTCGAAAACACACCCAGTCATTATTTTGTGGCTATCACCATGGCAAATGTATAATGACAATGAAGCCATATTAGCAGACAGTTTTAGGTTTCCCAGTTGTTCAGTAGGTCTTCTGGGATGCAAGTTGCGAACCCACCGATCTTTTTTTGACGTCATCAGACAATGGTACCCCATTTGAAGTTGAGCAGACTGGTGGGCAATGCGATAATAATCTTTTGACATAGTAAACGTGAGGTCCGAAACCTTACACACTCTCAACACACACACACACAACACACGTGTATGTATATATATATATATATATATATATATATAATATATATATATATATATATAGATAATAACCATACATATATATATTATATATATATATATAGATATATATATATATATATATATATATCATATATATACATATATATATACATATATTCTATATATATATATATATACAGACAATCAAGCGAAAGAGACGGATATGTGTCTATATATATATATATATATATATATATATATATATATATATATATATATATATATATATATATATATATATATAGATATATACACGCACAGAGACATCCGTCTTTCGCTTGATTGTCTTCACAATCACATGAACTGACATTTTCTGTAGACATATTTCAATTCTTACAATAATGAAATGCGGTAAGGTATCTATTTTTCGCGATAGCGAAAGCATAACCAATTTTAGGGTGCATGTCATTATGAGAAGGTGAGACTGAATAAACACAACATGTATATCACACTGATCTGGAGCTCTAGACCGGCAATAAAATTTCTTCTCCGCTATCCATTTATGACAACCGGAAGACTTGTTCGGCCAGACCTCCTCACCATAATATTTCTTGATGTCTTTTTATGTCTTGCCGAATTAAATATCTTCGTTTTTTCCAGTGCAATGATGGGAATCTTTAAGTCTTCTTATGAACACCACGAATTAAATAATAAGAACAGTGGCAGTAGTGCTTGTTCTTGACTCTCTCTCTCTCTCTCTCTCTCTCTCTCTCTCTCTCGAGGCTATTTATATGATATATCTTTTGGGAAAGCATATAGTTTATGGACCGTGTTATTGACCTCCTCAAGTAGTTTATGGAAATGGAAGATTTTGCCAGTACGGGATGGCGCGGGGGCGGGGGGGGGGGGGTGGCTGAAGTAATTGTCAATAAAAATGAGAAATGGGAATATAATGTAGGTTATCTTTTTGGATATCGACTGTTTATTTTCTTCATACAGTTCCACTCTGATCATGTTGCCTGAGTTATATAAGTTCCTTCTTGCGGTAAATACTCTATATGTCATCGCCGACTGCATTTCTCGCTGTAGGAAATGTTATGAATTCCTCTGAGGGGTTGTTCCATTCACGTATATTTTCGTGGTGATATCTATAAACGACGTTCGTAAACTTGGAGAGACACAACGTTGCATGAAACCAGTGGTTATTCAGCAACGGGACCAACGGCTTTAGGTGACTTCCGAACCACGTCGAGAGTGAACTTCTATCATCAGAAATACACATCTCTGACCCCTCAATGGGATGGTTGAGAATCGAACTCGCGGCCACCGAGGTGGCAGGTAAAGACCATACCAACCACGCCACTGAGACGCCTGTCTTATGTTTGAGACTGTGCCCGGATATCAGGTACGACAGAACTTCGTCATTATAGTATTAATCAGTCCAGGTGAATGTCATAGAGAACGGGAGAGTGTCATTGACAGGAGGAACTACTTCAATCAAACTCATTAGGGGGAGGAAATGAACGAGGGGGAAAAAAAACCTCATGCTACTCTTAAATTAAACGAAATCATGGCAGATGCCTGAGTAGTCCAGTGCAACAGTCCTGTATCTCACGTGACCTCTTTTTTAGTTTTCTGTATAACTACTGAGACGGCTATTTGTCAGTCCGTCCGCACTTTTCTTAAAAACTACATTGGCTAGAGGGCTGCAAATTGTTATCTTGATCATCGACCCTCCATCATCAAAAATACCAAATTCCAGCTCTCTAGCCTCAGTAGTTTAATATTATATATAAGGTTAAATTTAGCCACGATCGTGCGTCTGGCAACGCTATAGGACAATCCATCACCCGGCTGTAGCTAAAAGTTTCATTGGCCGCGGCTCATACACCATTATACCGAGACCACCGAAAGATAGATCTATTATCGGTGGCCTTGATTTTTTTTTTCTTTTATTAATTCAGTAAGTTTTACATTGTATATTTTTAATGTATTTGAAGGTTATAGTTAAAAAAAAAGAAGAAGAAAAAAAAAAGAGATGAAAAAAATAGCCGGGTCTCCAGGCTTTAGCAAGTGCATGCAGGTTACAAATGCACCACTACAACGGCGATGCTGCCTTTTTAAAAGATGAGTATAATTTTCCGTGGAGTTTGTGATTTTCCTTTCAGTTTTCCAGTAGCCACTGGGTCTTTTAAGTGGGATGTTTTCCTCAACATATGCCAGGTCCTCTGTCATTGCGTTGGTGAAAGAGAAGAAAGGCATTGTGCTCAAGCGCTTGCCGCCAATTCCATGACATGAAAGGTAGGCAGACAAGTGAGGTGTTTCATTTACAGAGGAGTGAACGTAAGGAACGTGTATTCCACAGGGATTGTATTATGCACGGTATTGTAACTAGTTATTAAGTGTAGTGGAGACAGAATAATTTAGCGAGGGAAGGAGGCCAGGCGGTAAAGAGATAAGTTGTTCTCCACGAGAAAGACGTCAGAATTAAAGGCGAACTTTTTGAAGAGGGAATGAATTGTGGCTAAAATTATGTCTCTTTTATTTCCCTCTTCTTTGCACTATTATCACTCCTTTTTTTATTTACCGGAAATTCGAGTATTTGCATAAGTTGCTTCGAAGTTTTCAAGGCTTTTTGCGTCTTCTCTCTTCTTTTGGACCTCGTATCTTGAAGAAAAAACAATAAAAAAAAGAGAAAAGAAAATCAAACCTATCGAACTTTGCATCGGAAATGTGAAATTCCTGTGGCTGAGCGACAGAAGAAACTCCAGGACAGGAAAGGATGAAGAAGTTTACGTCTGATCTGTGATTGATGATGGTCCTGAATGGTATGTAAACTTATAGGAGATTTTTCGGGTTTGTAGAAAAAAAAAGGGAGTGGCGAAATTTTACATTCGCAATCAATCACTCATTGCAGAGTTTTAGGGTTGAATTTTTCAGTGGAGAGGACCATTATTTTATGTTAAATAATAGAAAGCCCTGAAGTTATGAAACCCATTTAATGACATTATAAAAGTCCCGAATAACAAACGGTAGAACAGAAAAGTAGTTAAGGACTTATGTTATTCAGCTTAATTTTTCATACTAGTTGCAATAGAGGTTTGAGGATATTCTGTAGTTGAAGTGAAAGAAGAAATAATTACCCACGAACAAAGCAACTCTGTAAAAGAAGTAGAAAAAAAATTGTTTATAAGAAAATTTCACCACCGGAGATGCATTTCATTTGGCCAAACAAGTAAAGAATTAAATGTCAGAATGAATGAACATCAATCTCTAGTGAGAGCTGACTGAAGAGTAATACTCTTTTGGTGCACCTACTGTAAGTGGAAAATCACATATATAGGATTGATTGGTTCCATAGTAGTATATAGTAATAAGATGTAGATTGTGATCAGAAACCTCACTTTGTCTGCATTAATACAGCTAGCAAAGGAAATTTTAAATCCTGGTTTACCCATTCCTAACACAACCGCAGAAGAAATTCCAGTGAGATTCAAAAAAAGGGGAACAAAGGAAAGTCAGTAATTCTGTATAATGCCATTTGCCGCGTCGGTTTTTACCTAAGAATCTGAGTTAATATTGGACAACTGTTCTTCAATTGCAAGAGGTAATCCAAATGCAGTGATCAATGTATGCTATAAAATGTTCATATATATATATATATATATATATATATATATATATATATATATATATATATATATATATATATATATATATATATAAATATATATATATATATATATTAGCTGACCAACCTTGCGCTGCCCGGGAAAACTGAATGACAACCGATAAACTCTCTCTCTCTCTCACTCTCTCTCTCTCTCTCTCTCTCTCGTCCCATCTCTCTCTCTCTCTCTTTGAAGAAGAAGAAAAGTAAACATCAGTCATGCATACCAAGAGACAGAAGGATCTTGCTCCAGAAAATCAGAAAGTGGAAAAAAGGTCTTGCAAAAGGAAAGAATGCCTGGAAAGTGATGGAACTAAAAAGTAAGATAGAAAATGTGGAACAAAAGATTATACAATCAAAAGAAAATGAAAAACGGGACTTGGAAGAAAAAACCCTAGTGAATATCAAGCAAATCTCCAAACTATTGTACTCATATGCAAAAAAGATGAATAAAAGAAGAATAGAAGTAGGCCCTCTAAGAAATGTAGGGATATTAACGAATGAAAAAAAAGGAAATATACAACATATTGGCAGAAAGATATGAGAGAGAATTTATCCCAAGAATTGATAATGAAGATAATGATACAGAAGTAAGGGATGAAAATAGTGAATATTTATCAGACATAGATATTAATGAAGCCGATATTGTGCAGGCTATTAATGAAATTAAAAATGGAGCAGCAGCTGGGCCTGATGGTGTCCCTGCTATTTTGTTAAAGAAAGTAGTTCATTCTATCGCAAAGGCCCTTGCAATATTGTTAAGGCAGAGTGTAGATACAGGCAAGATTTATGATGACCACTAATTAGTATATATTACCCCTACTTTCAAAAGTGGATCAAGATTAGAGGCAAGTAATTATAGTCCTGAGTCAAACATCACATATTATGAAAGTGTATGAAAGGGTAATGAAGAAAAATATTAAGAAACTTTTGATAAAAAATAATTTCCTTAATATAGGACAACATGACAACATGGTTTTGTACCTGTAAAAAATACACAAACCCAACTGTTAGTCCACCATGAGAACATATATAAAAATATGAAAAACGGAAAAGAAACAGATGTGGTTTATCTAGACTTTACAAAAGCTTTTGAGAAGGTAGACCATAATATATCAGCAAAGAAAATTAGAAAACATAATATAGTGGACAAAGTAGGAAGATGGATAAAAGAATTTTTACACAACAGATAACAGATAGTTTTGCAAACAATGAAAAATCAGATGAAGCTAGGGTAATATCCGGTGTGCCACAAGGTACAGTGCTAGCTGCATTGCTGTTTGTTATTATGATTGCAGACATAGACAGTAATGTTATGGACTCAGTAGTGAGTAGTTTCGCCGATGACACAAGAATAAGTAGAGAAATTACTTGTGATGAAGATAGGAACGCGCTACAAAGAGACCTTAACAAAGTATATGATTGGGCAGAGATAAATAGGATGGTATTTAACTCTGAAAAATTTGAATTCATAAATTATTGAGACAGAGAAGGAAAGCTATATGCATATAGGGGACCTAATAATGAGACAATCACAAATAAGGAAGCAGTTGAAGACCTTGGTGTGATGTTGAATAGGAACGTGTTATGCAATGATCAAGTAGCAATTCTATTGGCAAAATGTAAAGCAAAAATGGGTATGTTGTTACGGCATTTCAAAACAAGAAAAGCTGAACACACGATTATGCTTTATAAAACGTATGTTCGTAGTCCACTTGAATATTGCAATATGATATTGTACCCACATTACCAAAAGGATATTACACAAATAGAGAGTGTACAAAGGTCCTTTACAGCTAGAATAGAGGAAGTTAAGAATCTTGACTACTGGGAAAGACTACAATTTTTAAAAATTAGGCTCTAATATCCATTTTTTACATTTAGTTTTTCCCCTTCTCACCCCACCCCTTCTTATCAGGGTTGAACTTGGATTCAAAGGGCGTCATGAATGCCACTTAAATCTCACTTAAATATCACTTAAATTAGACACTAATATCTGTCATTTTCGGTTATTTTTACATGTCAGCCCCCTTCCCACCCCTTCTCACGTCAAATCCTCCCACCCCATCCCCCCCCCCCCCCTCCTATCAGGGCTAAACTTGGACTCAAAGGGCATCGGGAGTGTCAATATGCATCTCACTGACTTCGAAAACTATGGATTAGACATTAATATCTGTCAATTTCGGTTATTTTTACATGTCACCCCTTTCCACCCCTTCTCACCCCCCTCTCTCTATTGGGGCTGAATTTCTTTTCTCAGTGTCAATTACCCAGATGTTGTGACGCCAGATTTAACAGATACAATCAATCAATTCTCAGTGATCTCAAAAACAATGGATTAGACACTAATATATGTTGTTTTCAGTTATTTTTACATTACACCCCCTTCCCACCCAACCAATGGTTTTATTTTACTTCTGTTTTCACTATGACCTTCCCCAGTTTGATGTTGACTTATATTTAAAATCTCACCAAAATCAGTCAAGAAATGTGGATCTGTATAGCGTTCGTACAAACAGACATTTAGTGCTTTATATGCATAGATAGATAGATTCATTCTGTTTCAATTGTATCGATTGTGTTATACTGACATATTTGCAACAGTATCATTACTTAATATATTACGTAATTTCATTTTTATTATGGTGGCTGCCATCGAAGCAATATGAGCATGTATAATTTGATTGGTATCCCAGAAGCTGCAGAAAACCTAAATGTACAATCTGCATTTTGTTATATTTACATGAAATAGTGCATGACGGTTCAACTATAACTAAAATGTTTCGTCGATTTGAGAATAAAGAATAAGATTATGAGGTGTCAAATGTCAGTATAGAGTGAGAAGTGATACCATAAGGGAAATTACGGAGTTCCCTATGTTAGATGAGATCTTAATGAAAAGTTATTTCATGGTAATTTCAGCCTATTACT
>NC_061108.1:21143713-21176213 GCF_015104395.2 Macrobrachium nipponense | reverse complement strand
AGAACAAGACAAGAGTATGGATGCAGAGATACTCATTGATACTACATATGAGGCAATCAAGCAGCATACATACAAAGAAATAAATTACGACGTGACAACACACAATAAAATCCCGAAGAGGCTCTACCCAGATCTGCACACTGATGGGAAAGAGGAAGAAATAGACAAGAAAGACAAAGTCTGCACCCTTTTGAAAAGAGGGAATTGCAGATTCGGAGAAAGATGTTACTACAAACATCCCGAGGTATGTGACAACTATGAAATCTATGGTAAATGTGCATACCTAGACGGCTATGAGGATGATTGCAGAGATCTGCATCCAAAAATATGCAAAAACCTAAAAGAAGGAAAAGGATGTAAGTTCGACAAAAAATGTAAATATATGCACCCTGTAGCCATGAATCAAAATCAATTAAATAATCAATTAAATAATAAAATCCAAAATAGGAAAGAAACAAATAAAGAGAGGAACAAAGAACATGAGGTGAAGGAAAAAAGCAAGCCATCACCACGATATGGAGTCCCAGCAAAGAATTTCCAAACATCAGCTCCAAGATACTACAGCTCAAGAGATAAATACTGTATGTACGATGCTAGGGGATATTGCAGATACGGAGAAAATTGCAGATTCAGACACAAAATGAATAATTATGATGAAGGAAGATCAAATATTTTGGAAAAGTTGGATTTTTTAATGTCAGAATCTCTGGAAATGAAAAGAGCAACATACCAGAACAGAAAAGAGACATGGGAAAATCCTTATCATTACCCATATTAAATGAAGGCGATAACACGCAAACCATCATAGTGATGAACGCACAGGGTTTAGTTACGAGTAACTCAAAAAGGAAAATAGAGTACTTAGAAGAACTAACCCAAATTGAAAAGAAAATAGATATAGTGAATATAAGTGAAACCTGGTATTCCCAAGAGACTGATAATGATGATCAAATAAAAGCGTCACAAACTTATAGATCAGATAGAAAAAATAGGAATCAAGGGGGAACCGCGATATATGGGAAAGACAAATAACAAGGAGAAATATATGAGAAATATAGTAACTCAGAATGTGAACTAATAGCGATAGAATTTGAATCTGAAAAATTAATGAACATAGTAATATATAGACCCCCTAATACTAAAGAATTTGACACAATAATAGAAAAATTGGATGATATATGTAGAAATCACAAGGACTGGACTATTCTCCTATCCAGGGACTTTAACTTTCCTTTCGTAGACTGGGAAGAACGAATAGGAGATTGTGGTTGTATTTATACATATAAAAAAGAGAGTAATAGTAGTGCAGAAGGTAAGAGGCAATTCGTAAAGCAATTAGATATGCTACTAGAATACAACATTCAACAAATTAATCAGTCCTTTCCAAAGCAAAACAGAGATAAGCAAGAAATGAAAAAGTGGGAAGGATATGGAAAATACAACTTCTACAGTAAAAATATAAAATGGTCAGAAATAAATGAAGAATTAAACAAAGATTGGCATAACATTTTCGTAAGTGATAATATAAAGGTAAATATGGAGATATTATATAGAATATTAGAGAAAATAATGGATAAATATATACCGAAGAAGAAAAGTAAACATCAGTCATGCATACCAAGAGACAGAAGGATCTTGTTCCAAAAAATCAGATAGTGGAAAAAAGGTCTTGCAAAAGAAAAAAATGCATGGAAAATGATGGAACTAAAAAGTAAGATAGAAAATGCAGAACAAAAGATTGCTCAATCAAAAGAAAATGGAAAACTAGACTTGGAAGAAAAAACCCTAGTAAATATCAAGCAAAACCCCAAACTATTGTACTCGTATGCAAAAAAGATGAATAAAAAAAGAATAGAAATAGGCCCTCTAAGAATTGTAGGGAGATTAACGAATGAAAAAAAGGAAATATGCAACATATTGGCAGAAAGATATAAGAGAGAATTCACCCCTAGATTTGATAATGAAGATAATGATGCAGAAGTAAGGGACGAAAATAGTGAATATTTAGCAGACATAGATATTAATGAAGCTGATATTATGCAGGCTATTAATGAAATTAAAAATGGAGCTGCAGCTGGGCCTGACGGTGTTCCTGCTATTTTGTTAAAGAAAGTAGTTCATTCTATCGCAAAGCCACTTGCAATATTATTAAAACAGTGTAGATAAAGGCAAGATTTATGATGACCACTAATTAGCATATATTACCCTTACTTTCAAAAGTGGATCAAGACTAGAGGCAAGTAATTATAGGCCTGTGAGTCTAACATCACATATTATGAAAGTGTATGAAAGGGTAATAAAGAAAAAATATTATGAAACACTTGATAAAAAATAATTCGTTTAATATAGGACAACATGGTTTTGTACCCGGAAAAAGTACACAAACTCAACTGTTAGTCCACCATGAGAACATATACAAAAATATGAAAAGCAGAAATGAAACAGATGTGGTTTATCTGGACTTTGCAAAAGCTTTTGACAAGGTAGATCATAATATATTAGTGAAGAAAATTAGAAAACATAATATAATGGATAAAGTAGGAAGATGGTTAAAAGAATTTTTACACAACAGAAAACAGATAGTTATTGCAAACGATGAGAAATCGGATGAAGCTAAGGTAATATCCGGTGTGCCACAAGGTACGGTGTTAGCTGCATTACTGTTTGTTATTATGATTGCAGACAAAAATGGGAATGTTGTTACAGCATTTCAAAACAAGAAAAGCTGAACACACGATTATGCTTTATAAAACATATGTTTGTAGTCCACTTGAATATTGCAATATGATATAGTACCCACACTATCAAAAGGATATTGCACAAACAGAGATTGTACAAAGGTCATTTACAGCTAGAATAGAAGACGTTAAGGATCTTGACTACTGGGAAAGACTACAATCCATAAAATTATATAGTCTAGAAAGGAGAAGAGAACGCTACATGATAATTCAGGCATGGAAACATAAAAGGAATTGCCGAAAACATCATGGAGTTAAAAATATCAGAAAGAGCAAGCAGAGGTAGATTAATAGTGCCCAAAACTATTCCAGGAAAAATAAGGAAAGCACAGAAGACATTAATCCACTACGCACCAGCATCGATAATGCGGCGTCTATTCAATGCGTTGGACAGCTCATCTGAGGAATATATCAGGAGTGAAAGTAGATGTGTTTAAGAATAAGCTCGACAAATATCTAAGCTGCATCCCAGACCATCCAAGATTGGAAGATGCAAAATATACCGGAAGATGCACTAGCAACTATCTGGTAGACATTAGAGGTGCCTCACACTGAGGGACCTGGGACAACCCAAACAAGATGTAAGGTCTGTAAGGTCTGTAAGGTCTCTCTCTCTCTCTTCATAGGAGTTTCTTCTTTATATTTCTTTGAAGTTCACATTGCGGCCACTCTTCGTGCATCGTTGCCAATCCGGTGGAGCTTCACACAAACGCCAATGCATTTACAAACTGTTTCCATGAATTCTAGTTGTCATAGTAATGCAATAATAATAAAATTGCTCTAATTTGTATATATACTACAGATAGATACGCTAATTTCACTTATTTCCCCGGTTTTGTGTAAGTCTTATACCCACTTTGGAGGGTAAACACATACCAATTGGCAACACTGAAGATGACTTCTGGTGGAAGTTGAATTGGTCCCGGTCACGGCAATAGGGTATAGTAGGTACTCTGTGCTATTTGGTTCCTATTTTGCCAGGAACTTGGTTACTTCATTCCCCATCCCTGAACACTGATTGCACCACTCTCGCTCTGTAATGGTAGGATAACTTTGCTCACACAAGGAGTGGCGTTTAAAGCTGCATTATTTTGGAAATAGGTATTGATTTCTTTATTTTGTGTAGACATGGGAGTCCTGGTGTCTAGTAGCTTGGGGGTTACCTCAGGACTGTAGACGGGACATGGGATTGAGACCGAGGATGAAGCAGAAGGAGCGGATGGGAAAGAATAGCACTTGTCTCTGAGGCTCAGTGGTGTTTGCGTATGGTAACACTGCGTCCCGGGCTTTAGATAGTTACATTCAACTTACATTCAACAATAATAACAATATCCTATTTCGAATATTAACGGTGCAGTTCGCATACAGTAAATTATTAAAACACTTTTCAGTTGCAAATGTACACCCAGATATCCTTTTATTTACCTAAAACTTACACATAGTGTAACTATTTAAAGCCTGGGACGCAGTGTTGCCATACAAAAACACCACAGGTGGATGGACAGATGGAAAAAAACAGAGTATAGTCAGTTAAAGCAGACTTGAAGTCTCATTCGGTGCAGTAACAACGTATAATCAGACAGGTTGGTTCACTTTCGCGTTGACAGTGGAAAAGGAAAGGCCACATAGCTAACACAAACAATATGACAAAGATATACACTTTATTTCGAAGGTTAACATAGACTGAAAAGTGTTAGAGGCAAATATTAGCCGTTATTGAAATTAAATTAAATTGAAAAGATTGAAAGTAAAAACTCAACCACCGCGTTTCTCAAAATAACGTTATATCCTCGTTATAAGTTTTATTTCAGTACTGTGCCAAAACAATGAACATGGCAGTATTGTCCATTAAGTAACATCGTAGCAAATTTAAGAAAAAACAAACAATGAAAAAAGGAAATTCAAATTGACTCGTTGGTGCGACGCACAAATTCTGAAGCCGAAATATAATATCTTGAAGTGGGGAATATATATAATGACTGTTTTGGGTACTTCTCATGCATCTGAATGAACTTCCTTTAATGTGAGATCTCCTGAAATCCTTCCGTTATTTTGGACACCATTCTTTTACTTTATCCTCAGGCCGCCATAGCCGATATTGGTGCTCGTTATAACTAATATTTCAGTTTATTTCAATCTGTATCATACGGTGCTTATGTGTTTGTTTTGTATATATGTGAGAGAGTTGTGTATATGTAGAGAGAGAGAGAGAGAGAGAGAGAGAGAGAGAGATGGGGGAGGGCATTGTAGTCTAGGTAAAAAGGCAAACGTCCAGTACGACAACTCATATAGTCTAAGGTGTGCGGTGATGGGGTAAATTTTTGTATGCTAGATAACATAAATAACTATATCCGCAAACTATCTTGAGCATGCTTAAACCTGACATCAGGAATAGACACGAACGCAGAAAGGCTAATAGGGGTCGTTATATGTTTTATGATGTTTGCTTCGATTGCTCTGCTGTTTGTGTAGGAAGTGCTAGACTCACTTGCAATACCATGACAAAAGCTTCCCAAGAATACCTGATTTATATAATAGTCATTATTCCATAATGGCAATTATTGGTTTCCAACAGTCGTGTCATCTCGTCATGTCATCAGCTATAGCAGGTTTTGTTAAGGTGGGTACACACGTGCGAACCGAACCTTGTATTGTAACCGATTCTTGTAACAAAAATGCAAGTGTGGACGGTTCCTCGAACCCGAACCCCGAACCCGCAAGGTTCGAGGCTCCGTTCGCCCTCCGTCCCGCCAATTGTCGGTTTTTGGGCTCTGAATCAAAGGGAGGTCTCTTTGAACGTTACACCATGTGTGGACGGGACCTGTATTACACGCGTAACAACAGAGGTTGCTGAACTTGTTGACACTGACTATGAACAAGGCCGTCCATAGTAGAGTCCCTTGTTTTGGTCAGTCAGTACGTATATGTCTACCATGGCTGATTGGAGTGAGGAAGAGGACCTTCAACTTATTAGTTATTACGAAGAAAAGACTTTACTGTGGCCAGAAACTTCTTGGAATCTCATGTCAGCGAGTAATTCCCGGCCACTGTATTCTACCCTTCTAGTATATAACCTTGATTGCCACCATCTTCTTTTATTTCGCTTCATCTTCGTTAAATAATGTGTATAAATATACGGGGCAGCTGCTACTTGCATGGTGGCCATCATCGGTAAACAACCCGGACAGAGACAGACTAATGATCGCAGTGGATTGTAATGAAGTTACGTGTTTAACGTGGTTACGGTTCGTCCTCAACATTTTGACACCTTGTAAATGTATATGCGTAACTCGGTTACACATACAAGGTTCGGCTCTCACGTGTGTACCCACCTTTAAGTCAACTGCATCGGCAACGTGACGCAAATTCAAAGGGAATATTTTACAATGGAAATATTTTCCTTTGTCAAAGCATTTCCCTCGTCAATAAGGTCCGACGTGGTGTTTCTCTGATGGAGGGTTGCCCATAAAAGTCTTTATGCGCCAATACATGTCTCTCAAGTTGTTGTCAACTGTGGGTTGCTATTTCGAATTCTTACTTCTTCTAAGCTCTACTCGGTTGTACAAATGATTCATGAAAGACATCAGCCGGTCGTCTCTTCTAGCAGTTATTTTCGACGAAGAACAGGAAACGAAAGACAGTTAAGTGAAGTAACACCATTTTTCTTTACTACTGAAACACAGAATCAAAGAAGTCAAATTTGTTGAATGGAATAAATCGTGACGGATGTTGGAATCGTCTTATTACTTCACTCAAGAGCAGTTCATCAAAAGAGCATTATTGTGGTTGGAAGCCTTACGACTTCCTCAAGTGTCATTCCGCCAATGTCTGAAGTTGTTGCCTAAGAACCCATTCGTGGAACATTCCTTTCATTCCTCAGAAGTATTTTTTTATTCCAAGTGTCTTATTAGTGCGTTTTAGTCATTTCGTCACCCTGATATTCAAAGCATTCTATTATCGTGCAAGGGATTTGATGTCTGTTGAAGCAGCAAGCTTTATTCTGCGAGAGAGAGAGAGAGAGAGAGAGAGAGAGCCGGATTGGAATGGCGTGTGTTTAGTTGTTCTATGATGTGGTTTGGATGGTGAACTGACACGCTAATTTTTCTAAGACCTCATCGCATACGTAAATTTCTGTAGGGTTTTTTTAACAGGCTTAAAATGAAAAAGTACAATAAGCTGTTACTTAAGACTAGGTTAGGCGCGTTTTTAATGCTGTCAATCCAGTTTCCCAAAGTTATTATGACTGTTATGATGGTCTAGTTCTATAATATCCGCCGTTGTTTCCCAACAGCAATCCGGCCAAGTGATTACCTTTATCTGTTGTCTATATATCTACTGCATCTGCTATACAATTAAAAGTTAGAAACTATATATACATTGGGAGTATTTTGCTTGTCAGTAGTGGCTGAAGTCGTGTTTATGTATATTGAGTGCGGTGTGAATCATGCAGGGCTAATCTTGAAAGTTTTTCTGTGCCAACACATGTGGAACTAAAAAGAAAGAATGTATTCCTCCATCTTTGTAAGTCTGCTGTAGTATTTAGTCAATAAAGTAATAATAATAAAAGTAATAATCATCAGCTGAATTTAGATATTGCGGGAAAGAAATAAATACACATTGCTACCTTCACATTATGGCAGCTTTAGATTGCTATTTCCCATTATTATGAATTCGAAGCTCTGATGATTTACGGGTAATTTTGTTCCCACAACCATCAGTTATATTCGAAGAAGGACAGTGAATCGTCCCAGCTTATTGGAACAACATCATTTTTCTGCATCAGTGAACCACAGAATCAAATGAGTCAAATTCTGTAAAGAGAGTAAAACGTCATGGATGTAGAAATCGTCTCATTACTGCCCTTCCTTAAGAGCAGCTTAGCAAAGGAGGATCATTGCTGAAAGCCTTATGCCCTCCTGAAGTGTCATTCGACGAATCTCTGAAGAGTTTGTTGCCGGAGAACACATCCAGGGAACAGTTAGATATTGGAGGACTCTTGAAAAGGTATTTTCTATTTCCAGTTTCTTTTTAGTGCGTTCTAGTTATTTCGCCACCCTGATATTCAAAACATTATTGTCTATAGAGACATCAAGCTTGTGTGTGTGTGTGTGTGAGAGAGAGAGAGAGAGACAGAGAGAGAAAGAGCGATGCTCCGTTTGATATTGTTCAATCTATTAATTGATTTTGTTAGATACAATGCTTCCGTTGTATTATTCTGTGTATCCTTTGCTCTCACCAAGCATATTCTTCATTTAATCTTTTCATCTTTTCATGATATCTATCAACTGGGTAGTGTTTACTTTACAGGTCGTAGCCTTCATCCCATAATTTTTTTACCATGTTTTATTTTTATTAACTGATTTTTACAAAACTTTATCATATTTTCCTGTCATTTATCCATACTTATTTCCATGCCCTTCATAACTTCACGGATTATTGACTTTTTTCGTAAAATGCTCCTGAAACTGTTAAGGTGAGTTTTCTGTACTTGTTCTCAGATTAGACGGACTTTGGACTTCGTGGAATTGAAGAAAAACAAACTGAATTATCTTTTAATTTTTTTTCCCATTTTCTTCTAATGAATGATCCTTCGTTGATGCACATACCGTAATTGTAAGAAAGAGGGAAATAGAAGTAGAATAAAAAGAGAGACGAAAAAAGAGAATGTCGTTCTTTAACTGCTCCAGTATTGTATGTCAAGATCGTAACGGTACCTGTGCTTGAACCAAGGAATTGAAAGATGAGCCTTTTGTTATTTGTTTGTCCCAGAACGTTTATGGCAGTTTTTTTTTTTTTTTTTTATTCAGTACGCATATACTCAAATATATTATCTTCTGTAGCGGCTGTTGAACGATTTTATGTTTTTCTGTTTAAGATTAAGGCATTAGGAAGAATGTCTGTATTCCATTGGCAGGTTAGAGGTGAAAATTATATATTAAGGAAAGTTACGGGAGTTTCGTTTGTAGATCAGGCAATGATGAAAGGTAGATGGGCGTGGCATGGATCAGCTGGGCTCATGGGCACCAGATGTCGAAGACCCAGACCTGTGAGGATGACCACTGTGAGGTTAGAGGAGAGGAGATGAGAGGAGATTTGTGGAAGTGAAAGCTTAGAAAACGTGGATGGCGGTATTTCACGCAGGCTCTTTGCTTCTCGGAGCAAAAGTGTGCTGATTTACATCGCGGTTATTAGCATAGTGGTTTTAAATGACGTAAACGACTTGGCAAAACGTACCTGCGTTATTCTGTCGTTTAACGTCAGCTCATGTATAAGAATTTAAGCCGTTATGTTCACTTATCTTCCCAGTTCCCTGGTACCCAGGTGCACAGCTAACCCAAACCATGTCATTTTCCATCTCCCATTCATTATTATCTCATCTACTACATGGCAAACTCGCATTAAGTTCCTTACTATAAGATTTTTCCTCTAACTTGCCGACTGACTACAAGCTTTCTTTCTACAGCTTTATTCTCAAGTTAAGTATATTTTAGTTTTACCAGACTACTGGACTGATCAACGGCTCTCCTAGGACGGGCCCGGAGGATTAGATATTTTTACGTGGCTAGGCACCAATTGGGTACTTAGCAACGGGTCCTACAGCTTATTGTGGGATCCGAACCACATCGAGGAATGAATTTCTATCACCAGAAATAAATTCCTCTGATTTCACTTTGGCAAGGCGGAGAATCAAACCCGGACTATTCTCAAGTGAATGAAGAACTTGGTGATAATCGTAAATAGCAGTAATGGAAGATATATTTGCTTAACATATCTGCTGGGGTAAACAAACAACAAAGGACGTATCTTTTAGGAACTTGGTCTTAAGTAGTTACTGATACTTTCTTGATATATCATAATGGAGTCATTTAAGAACTTCATTGTCCTTTTGTTTATGTAGATAAATGTCTCCTTCCTCTGACTCTCTTATTAGCAATCTTTTAAGCACACATATTTCTACCCTGAGGATATACTGGTTCTCACTAGGCTCTATCTGCCTACATATGTTCATTAGAATATATTTGAATATTGTTCCTAAACGGGTATACCCTGCTACCTATTCATGCTTATAATGTTAGGAATGAAACTGGCCGGGAAAAGCCCAAAGCTGGGCGACCTCGTAAGGTAGGGAATGACGTAAATGGAGTCTCACCTGGGGGCAAAGAAGGAGCGTCTCCCTACCTGAAAGGAAACTCCCGAAGCCCGAAGGGTACATAAAAAGGTACGAAAGTGCAGGGCTTAGGACGAGGGAACAAAGAAGCTTTGTCTAACAAAAGATCCCCGAAAGATCTTTAAAGTAGATATAGATGAAGGAAGGTTGCATTTTGATCTTTTTTTTCTGCTATTGCTGATCAGGAAGTTTTCTTTGTAAAGTTTAGTTTTAAGAATAGTTAATAGTATGAAAATCACATGGGATTTTGAAAATAATCAACATTTTTTCAGCAGAAATTACTGGGCGATTAACTTCACATAGGATTGAAGACATTGGTCCAGTGGCAGCTATATTAAGCAAAGAAATATCTATTTAGTTTTCCATTATTTCTGTTACCATAGTTTAGCTAGTTAATGGAAAAATGAGGTCAAGTTAAGCAAAAAAAAAAAAAGCTTGAATTTAAGAAATTCATTACATTTATCCGTAGTATCTCCAGTAAAGAGAAAATTCTATTTACGAATGATTTAAAAATGGTGCCCACTTTCGGCAGACCTGTTCTTATTTCTCCATAATTATTCCCAGTTCAAATATTCATTTTGAGGTGAGCAGCCGAGGGAAACTGATAGCTCTGTATATGTAAAGAAAGCCAGCATATGGACATAGAAGATAAGGCAAACAAACCTTGTTTGCAGTACCAATGAGAGAGAGAGAGAGAGAGAGAGAGAGAGAATAAATGGTATTACCCATAAGCTTCGTCATTACAGCGCTGGCCGTTCCCGTCTGCATATAGGTTTAAACGTCAAAATCGTTTCTCTCAGGAAATTCAACGTTATCACGGGCTACTGACGGCCTCTTCTTCGTGCAGTTTGAGATAAACCACGACGCTTAATTAACTTGAAATTCTTGGCGCATAGTGGGAGGGCGAACTGCATTATGCCTAGAATTTTATGTAAAATTAAATGTAGATTTAATATTTTCCTTATATATATAAATATATATATATATATATATATATATATATATATATATATATATATATTATATATATGTGTGTGTGTGTGTGTGTGTGTGTGTGTGTGTGTGTGTGTGTGTGTGTGTGTGTGTGTGTGTGTATGATGTAAATTATATCTGTAGTACGTATACTTAGATATTGTGTGTTAAGGATCCACAGTAATACACTTGTGTACGTCGTTAAAATATTGCTGTGAAGAATTTTAACTTTGTACACGGTTATACAAGTTTATCGTTGTGTATTCTTCGACATCTTGAAGCATGGCGTCCTTTTGATTGGTTTATATATATATATATATATATATATATATATATATATATATATATATATATATATATATATGTATGTGTGTGTGTGTGTTTGTGTGTGTATATATATGTTTGTGTGTAGTATGTGTGCATATATATATGCAGGTATGTAAGAAATTGCAAATCTATTTGTGATAACACCAAACGCCTCTTGTTAACGAAGCATTGAGGTTATTCACAAATGGTTGTTATTTAAGAATTTTGGATATTATACGTAAAGTGTGTTGAGTAATTTCCTTTGAAAAACAGCCAGTTTCTCACCCAGCCCTCTTGTTCTTGCTACGCTTCCACTTGTTCCTCGTCATTGAAACTGATGGTTTTTTTCGAATTGCCAGTTTGTCACTTTTTTCCTTCTCATCACAATTACAAACTCAATCGTTTCAATCTGATATTAGCTGTTATTTCTGCTGTGACCAGATTACGGGATAACTTTCCTGGTCTTTTTATTTTATCTGACTTTCGCACGAGTGTCCTTAATTTTTAAGCATTTTATTGTGATTTATTTTGCTGTTTTATCTATCTTATGTATTTCCTTTTTCTGTACCAGGTTGCTTGCCTTATTGGAGCCAAAGAGATTGGCCTTAAAGACTCAAATTTCGTAGGGGCATATAGGAAGGACACCGGGGGGGTGACTCCTAAGCTGAAGCTGGGAGGGAATGGAAAGTGTCTTATTTCGTTAACCTAAGAGGCTTGTTCATAACCATAACCACCAGCCACATAGACCACCACAACAACACACAAAGCACAACCACCACCCACACACAGGTCCACTCAAACAACACACCACACACACACACACATATATATATATAATATAACCATACCCACACCCACCTACATACATATATATATATATATATATATATATTATATATATATATATATATACACACCACAACATACATGGGGCGTCATTTCCAGATTTTTTTTTTTGTTGGGTGAGGCAGAGTCGGTTTGGCGAGCAAAGCGAGGGTAATCAGCTGAATTTTTTTTATTTTATGCTATTTTATATGCTTTTTGAAGCCAGATGAGCAAGGTATTTCAGCAAAAATTATATACTCCCACTACTGTTTATTTATCTCATCATCACTGGTAGCTATTACTGTAGACAGACAAGGATCAAGCAACGTAATATTTTTGGAGAAATGTCATATATTTATGATTGCACATTTAAACTTGCTGTCACTTCCTGGGGCTTGTGTGGTGAGGCGGGGGGGGGCAAGTTGAGGCTTGGCGTTGAGGCGGGAGCGCAACTTGAGTCTAGGGGGGGCCAGTTGGCCCTCCAGCCACCCCAAAATGACGCCCCGCATATGTATTAAATAAAATCAGTGCGTTTCTATCCTCCCATACAGGCAGTTGCCCCTTATTCACGTAATATTTATAACTTTTAGTGTGGAATACTTAAATAGATAAGAAGCTTTTATTGAGTCCACCTTAAAGCCTTCGACATCCTCAGGACTATGGAAGTTTTTTGCTTTGGCGAGATGAGAATGTCTTTTATTGTGCTCATTAGGTTTATGTCCATTGCATGAGAGATATGCTCAGAGTTTGTCTCCTTTAATGTTTTGAACTTATACGCGCTATTGCTTTTTTGTACCTGTTCGTATGACCTAGTAATAATGCGCAGAATCTGTTAGCGAAATTGTGCAATTGTTGTATTGTTACTGTAAAACAACTTTCCCTCAGTAATTTTTGAATATCCTTTTAAGGATATATTTATTATTTTTCGCAAAATATAATGAGATATTAGGTCTGCAAATGTGCTCCCTTTTAAGAGCCTGTTTCATTAAATAAGTTAGGTATCCGAGGGCATGGGTTTTAATTAGTGAATTAGAGAGGAAAATAATTCTTCGTAAATGAACCATGTCTGACCCACTCTTGTTAATTAGGTGATTTTCATTTTCTATTTCCCTCTCTCATCCCTTTTAACTTATTTTCTGTTCGTGCTCGAAGGGCTTATTATTTCTCTCTGTTTATAAGGCCATGTTGTATGTGACCCATGGAGAGAAATATTTCTGAATGTGGTCGTGGTGAAGGAATGCGTAATGTCTCTTTCTCATGGCTTTATTTCTTTTTGGATGAAAGAGCGATTGCTGTACCTCCTTTTGGTGTTATTCCTGTGTAACTTATTTTTAGCCCGACGTGATTGACTTCATACACAGATCTAACACGTATCCCTATGTAAAAGGCTTATGAAGTAACAAAGCTGTAAATGACTATTATATCGACAATTATTTTATAATTTTTATATATGATATATATATTATAATATAATATAATATATAATATATATATATATGTGTGTGTGTGTGTGTGTGTGTGTGTGTGTGTGTGTGTGTCTTCATTACGTTGATTACAGATTTTCTTTTTCCATGGGTCACCGTAATAAAAGAGATGTTCGTTTAAGATGACTGGCTGGTCATTGATTCCTGCTTTCGTCTTGGGTAGATTTTGGGCCGTGATATCGACTTTAAATGAGCCATGCCCGGTAAAATATTAATTATCTTGATGTAATAATAGTAATTTTGTTTATGTACCGTTGCCTCTTACTTAAAAAAAAAAGGCTTGCCATTTTTTCATTTAGCTTACAGTTTACGCATTTCAGTGAAGAATTTTGTCTGTGTGTAACAACTAGAAAAGAATATTGGGAAAAGGTAAACAACTGTAAAATAAGTGTATGCTTTATTCATTTTCTCCGGCGATAGAAAGGTGAAAATATTTACAAGCAATGGAAGAGCTGTAACATGTTCCAGATTGCTGATGTTTTAAAAATCGCAAGTACGTTTCATCCAAAGCTTTCAACATTACAAGGAAATCACCAGAACTTAATTTTCACAATGGCCGAAAAGTCATTTTGCTTTTTAAGGATTTTTTGATAAATTATATATATGTACTGTAAAAATTTTAATTTGAAATTATAGCTTTCTAGGATATGTTTTTCCGAGAATTGATGAAACCTATTCGTTTGTAGAACATTTTAAGCGTAGACAGAGAAAGGAGTGGAGATTGACTTGGCAACGCTGACTTTGGCTAAATCACAAGATCCCCATTCAAATATTCTCCCAAGATCAGAGTTGATCGATGGAGAAAGAGCAATATGAGATTGAGTCTGAATTCCAAAGGAGGTTGGGAAGTGAAGAATGGAGTCTTATTGGGCTTGAACCGTAAAACGTGAATAGAAAAAGAATTCAGCTTCTGATTAATGACAAAGAGAAAGGAAAGATTTGGAAATATATTGGAGGGCTGAGGAATGCCCCTAGAAATAAGGGAGTAAGCTAATTTGCTTATTTCCTCATCTTTTTAAGGTTTCTGGCTTCTTTATGACCCATCACTGCTGTAAAGTTTGTCGCATAATTCCTCTCTTATCCAGGCCTGAACCAGCGTGAATGTATTAATTCTCACGGCAAGATTAGTAGATACTGTACCATCAACAAGAGGGGATGGGGATACGTATAAAGGTGCGTTCACACGGTCGAACAATGTCCGATGGACAAACATTGTTACCATACCATAGGCGAAGCAGGATGACGTTATAAGCGTTGAAACGATGGAAGTAGATCTGGCAACAAACTGTGGTATCAGATGAGGTTGTATACCACTGTTTTTACTCTGCTCACTAGGCAAAGACCGGCAGACAATTGTTAATTGGTAGTCACCTTAAGGTAGATGAAACCTAGAAATGAGTTTACAGAGAAATGAAAAAAACTGTAATCGGTACGTCTGGCTAACATAACTGTGCCAGTCTGTCAAATTCTTAAGAAATATCAAAAGTAGTAACAAAATATTATCTAAATTCTGGTAGATATGATGTCCGACCACCTGTAAGATAGGGAAGGTGTTCTGTGAATCATATCCTGTACGAGTCACACTGTTGATCCACAAAACCGAGTTTCACTCAGGGTGTTCAAGGAAGTGAGGATTGAGTGAAATTTGGAGCATTATAGGATAGAGTTAGTAGATGTGAATGCAAAAGGAGTGATGTTTAAAGGTTCGATCTGTTTCCTTTCTTAGGATTGATTAAACCATTGCATCCATTAAATCTGCCTCGCTGTCGAACTTCTCAGTTTCAGAGGTCCTTTATTCTTCACACAGATGGACAATGGGACAGCCTCCCAGAGGAAGTGTTGAAATTGGAATTCCAGAAGTTCAAGCGAAGCTGCAATACATCACGACCCTATTACTATTCTCCTTGGAAGACTGGCACAGTTATGTTAGCCAGACGTACCGTTTACAGTTTTTTCATTTCTCTGTAAACTCATTTCTAGGTTTCATCTACCTTATACGTATCCCCATCCCCTCTTGTTGATGGTACAGTATAGCGCCTATAGTTTAGTTGGCCAAGACTGTCGTCTGCTAAAACATTGGCAGACGAATACAAACGAGATGGCGCTACATGATGGCAGCCGGATGTAAGAAAATATTTTTAATCCCTCCGCCAAGGTAAGTAGTTCCGTGACCCGACCCTGCCCGACCGTGCCCCGACCCTGTCAGCGATAGATTAGGTTAGGTTAGGTTAGGTCAGACCAAAACATATGCACTAGCTTTGTAAAGTTTTACCTTTGGTAAAACTTTACAAAGCTAGTGCATATGTTTTGGCCTAACCTACCCTAACCTAACCTATCGCTGACAGGGTCGGGTCATGGAACTACTTACCTTTGCGGAGGGGTTACGGGCTGGGCAAAAGGTATTGCGCGGCCTGGCCAACTAAACTGTAAACTACCTAATACATAGTTATCTATTTGTTAATTAATTTTTTTAATAAGTGGGGGCTCTTCTTTTTGTATTTCCTTTTACCTTGTCCTACCTCTTCCTAATGAACACCACATTCTTTGGAAGCTCGAATTACGAGTCAATAGCCTCTGTGGGCTTGTTTAATAATATAATAATAATAATGACTAATAGTAATAATAATGATAATAATAATAATAATAATAATAATAATAATAATAATAATAATAATAATATGTATTCAAGAAGAAGGTTAAACGGTGATACTAATATTTGAAATAAACAAAATATGCAAAACATGGGAGCCAGATTATTTATTAATGCCTCTGAGAATCATGAAGGGGTACGATATGGATCAGATGTCTTGCCATAGAATCTAGGATGTATTGAATGTACGGACCTGACAAGCATAAAATATTGGGGAATTCACAGATTTAGAGCGAGGCAGAGTAAAAGGAACATTAGGATGAGTGAGAAAATCTAACATAAAAGGAAGGGGCCGCCTACAGTTTAGTTGGCCAATTGGCGGATGAATACAAACGAGATGGCGCGACACGATGGTGGCTGGATGGAAGATAATATTTTGGTAAAACTTTACAAAGCTAGTGCATATGTTTTGGTCTGACCTAACCTAACCTAACCTAACCTATCGCTGACAGGGTCGGGGCACGGTTGGGCAGGGTCGGGTCACAGAACTACTTACCTTGGCGGAGGGATTACGGGCGGGCGGGGGGCGATTTGTTGAATATAGGATGAAGTCTTTTTATTTTTTAAATAGAAGATTAATAGATATTATTGTAGAGGACTCTATCCTTAAGTTAAAACATACACAAATTCATATTGATTTCGAGACATGAGGAGAAGCAACATGTGAGACAAGGCGTTATTGATGCATTGGTTCAGTTAACTGAATGGCTGTGAAAAAATAAAAGGTCAGCACAAGGATTAGAGGAACAAAAGGTATAAACAGAAGAAGGGTTAATGCTTCAATGACCAAAGATTACCTCAACAACACTATAGCTGTATTATCATGCGTCTAAAGGTGCCAAATAACAGACTCCAATAGAAAGTATAATTGAGCCGCAAAGTCCTATTATAGATTTTGTATTGAGGGCATAAGTAGAAAGAGAATAAGGAAGAGGTCACAAGACTAAGTTGTTAAAAGTACCGAGGTGTAATTTGAGTATATGGAAAACATTATCTGAGTTGTTGATCCTAGGATTTAATCTGAAATAGCAAGAGTAGGAGATGATTATTATCAGAAAGTAGGATAAGCGAGATTAAAGATCTAGTAGTGTTAGTTTAGATATGTTGACCTTTCAGTAGCTCCGGTCTCCACCTCTAAAAAGAAAGTGTATCAAGAGATTGCAGTAAGAGGTATGTAACGTTTTAGGAGAAGCGTCATGAGAAAGTTTTTTGAAAGGTGGAGTAGGTCGAGTGGGGCTAAGTCCAAGTGGTGGCGTATTAGAGAAATTTCCTCCTCCCACGCGGGGGACGGGCGGGTGGTTGGCGGTAGAGCCGTCATTACTTGGAGGAGTAATATTCCTCCAAGCGTCAGTATGAACCCCCTTTCGTTCCTTTTACTGTACCTCCTTTCATATTCATTTTCTTCCTTCTTCCTTTCCATCTTCTCCTAACAATGGATTCATAATGCAACTGCGAGATTATCATGTTACACTTTCCAAACCTTTTATTGCCAATTTCCGTTTCAACGCTGAATGACCTCATAGGTCCCAGTGCTTGGCCTTTGGCCTAAATTCTATATTCAGTTCAATTAGAGAAGTTTCGTAGAATCAAAACTTCGGATATAAGTCAGATTAATAGACAGAAGGCAGCTCTGTCTTAAGATAAAGGTCTTGGTTTGAACCCTTGGAAATATTTGGGGAGTCCAAGTGCTGGAGATATTTTAGTACCCTTCGATGCCAAGTGCAGGAAGCCACAATTGTATGAGTTCTGGTGATATTCCATAACAGAGAGGGGATGATGTCATGATATGACGAGATGCGGGTAAGCGAAGAAGGCATCCTTGCATCAAACTGTTATAGGGAATATTAAAAAAAAAAGCCCTTGGATTACTGCCTAGAAGACGAAAGGAAGATTGTGGAGAATCAAATCTTAGAAAGGGGGAACTAAGAAGTGTTTGGTAGACGCAGTAGTAGAGGTGTTAGACTGAAGAAACCGGAATATTCAGGAATTGAAAGAGTGCATGTGAGAATGAGGTGAGTGAACAGTGCAAGCAAAGTGTGTTTACACACCACTGGTGAACTCGATGTGAGATGCATAAAGCAGCTTTTGGTGTTGTGTTCTACATGGGGTCATCTTTGATTTAGCAATTAAAGGTTGATTTTGGCATGACCATTTTTTTTCATCTGTATACACCCCCACACCCATTTTCCGGGAATGCCATTTTTTAGTCAGTACAGTTTATATATAACATATATATACGTAATTTATATTTTATATATATATATATATATATATATATATATATATATATATATAGAGTAAATATATATGTATATATAAAGTATATATTATATATTATATATATACATAAATATATATGTATATATATATATACATATACATATATATATATATATAAAAATATATATATATATATATATATATATATATATATATATATATATATATATATATATATACTATAGCAACCTGCGTGAGAGAGATATTGGTTTTTAAGAAAACAATATTAGGTCAACATTAATTACCCTTGGATGAGACTCACTTATTCACGGTAATTCGTTTAATACCCGTAATCACTCACACTCGTAATTTATGAAAGTAAACGCTCATGCAAGATGTGATAATTGCGACAACATCCCTTGGGAATTTCTTAATCGGCCAACATGACGTGTATCGAATAACACCCTTTGTACATTTGTTGTCTAGTGAATTATTTGAATGCTGTTATCGCCTACATCGGTCTTAAGTGACACGAAGGCGAATATTACAGTTCTTGTGTTTATAATTACTGGAGGAGAATTGTAGGAAATACACACTTGTTTTAATTGTTCTGTTTAATAACTTCATTATTCATGTGACATCTGCTGAATACAAGAACCATGTACCCTATGTAAACGAATATTTATTTACAATGTCTACGAAAAGTGCTGTCACACGAGGCTGTATTTCCTGTCTTCTCTCTCTCTCTCTCTCTCTCCTCTCTCTCTCTCTCTTTCAAAGTAGCCAGTCCAGAATTTGTATTACGTACCAATATTATGTATGAATGAAATATTCCAGGATTGAAGTTTCCTCGGAATGAATTAAAAAAAAAGAATTTTTTTTAAGAAAGGGATGTATACTGTATTGTGACCCTGCCTCTTCCATAAGGCGTGATCCGACCTCCAGCTTACTCGGGATGCGTGTAAGATTTTCCCCTCGCGCATAAATTGTAAACATTATATTCCTAACTTAACGTAAAGTGGTCTTCATAATTAATACTAATACTTAGTACTACTCATACTAACAACAAGGATCAAGTAAAAAGGACACATATTAAACACGTTTGTATATTCTCAGTTATAAGTGGAAACACAGAGTAATCGAACAGAGACATAGTTTAAATTCAGTAAACCAAATAAATTAAAACGTGCTAAAATCTACGGTCAGATAGACGTTGTTTCACTAACTGAAATTAAAATAAATATGTTATATTGCATTAGGAATAATTTTTCTGTACTGTTTAACATGCACATTATTTATTTATTACATTTTCATTCTAATATGATTATTCTATCCTAAAATTCCTGTTTCTTTAACTCAACGCAAAACACCTTTTTCAGACCTTTTTAGGCTCTTCCATTGAATTTATTCCCCCCCCCCCCCCCCCCCCCGACCCGCCCCAACAGACCAACAGCAATAACAACAGAGTAAGAGAAAGCCATTAACTCTCCTGAACAGCCTCTTAAATGATAAAACATTTACGGTAGGAACAAATAGGTCCTTATGAAAGATTACAGAAAAGATCGTCCGAGTGTCACCTTCTTAATAATGACAGTTTGTAAGAGGTTGGTTGATGTCAGTGGAAACTGCCAGGGTTCTGAATTGTGACCTATTGTTAGGAATAACTGCTTCCTTTCTCCCTTTTCAACGCATACACATTTGGAGAGAGAGAGAGAGAGAGAGAGAGAGAGAGAGAGAGAGAGAGAGACTTGAGGTTTTCAGCTGTATTGTTTACCAATCGATCAGGACTTGATTTAGAATCCTCGGTTTATTCAGAGTTGTGAGTAGGAATGAGTTACACAGCCGAGTGCAGATGGTTTTCTGAATTTAGCAAATGAAAATAGGTTCAGTAGCTGAGGCATGCCACACACACACACACACACACACACACACATATATATGGGTATATATATATATATATATATATATAATATATATATATATATATAATGTGTGTATATGTTGTATATTATGTTATACTACACACACACACACACACATGTATATATATATATATATATATATATATATATATATTATATATATATATATATATATATATATATATAATGTGTATGTGTTTGTAAAGTATGTGTATACTATATATATATATATATATATATATATATATATATACATAGTATGTAAATGTGCTAAGTGTCCTTATTTATTGATATACACTATATCGTTTTGTAGACTACGCCTTCTAAGAATCTAATATTCAGGAGCAAACCACTGAAGTAATCGCTATCCCCTCTTTAACGTTCGTATGATTTCTTTTAAAAAATGTTGTCATTCTTCTCTCTAACTATCAAACTGTAGATTATCTTGAAATTGGAGCTGTTTTAGAGGCGTTATTCTCACGGTTCTTTCATTAGGAGCTTGTCCAATGAAAAGAGAGATCAGCCTTTGGAGGTTGTGCTTGTTATTTAAGGTTCTTGGGAAATTCCACTTTTATTGAATCTACCTAATGTTAAACTTTATATTTATTTGGTTTTGAATCATTATGGGAAGTTATTATACTATTAAAAAGTGTAATTATCATATATCATAAGTAGGTAAATCATAGTATGATTGGGTCATTTGGCAGTTAACTTCTTACCAGATGATGTTATTAGGACGTTCGAAGTTCCATTAACTTGTTTCCAACCACCGCCCCCCCCCCCAAAAAAAAAAAAGCTTAAGTCCAATACTGGTCCGTAAACTTGCATATACAATAATGAAAGTGACATATATAATAATTACATTGCCTGTAGTTTGGAGAAGTTACCTGCTGTTTCATTAACAAATAGGTTTACCCTGCCAATAGTAATGTAAATCAGTTTTCTATATTAAAGAAACTATTATGATCAAATTCTGATTGCATACTACTCTCATAAAGAAACAGCACTCACCAGTTTTTTTTTATGACGGACATAATCTCAGGGATTCGGATAACATTTCGAAACTCTTGGTAAACAAAAAACAAAACATGACAACCTGGTGAGTGTTTCTGTAAAAACGTGTTCCTGGAATAATCCCAGCTTTCATTATTTTTCCGTCCTCAGTCTCTGCGTTAGTCTATTGAAAAAGGTACAAATCCTCTTAAGTTTTAAATGATGCAGTAATCCCTTTCAAAGAACTGTTACTTGTTATCTGGAAAGCATTTATCCCAAGTGAAACACCTCTCTGGGATGCAATAGAAAATGTAAGGAATTCTTTTGTTAACGTCTGTGTTACTATGGAAACGTTGCGATTGATACTTCAGTACCGCGGTATTTTTATAAGTGCCACAAAACGGAAAACCTAACAATAACAAAAAGCAAGGTTATATATACATTTTTATACGGCAAAGTGGACTTCTCTCTGCTTACGCTAATTGAAATGAAAGCTTGACACCACAGACGAGAGGAGGCTAAGAGGAGTAAGTGCGAGACACGTTTTTGAGTGACCATATTTAGAATTGTACAATTAAATGCGAGAAGCTACGTGTTGTTTTTATTGTTATTTTAAGTCTATAAGGAATCTAGAGGGTAAAGCAGAATGCTACAAGCCCGAGGGTTCCTGTAGAAAAGGCATTTCATACGAGGAATGAAATGAAGCAAAGAATAAATCAAGCAAGCAAACAGTTGAGTAAGACACTCAGGAGGCGCTGTAAAAGAACACTGCATTCGCTGCACCTAGTTCGAAAATCTGAAGCTCCAAAGATTCACCTGCATCTATAGGAAGATCGTTCCTGGTTTTGGTCGCTGTTGAAACTAAATTAGTAGAAAACCGTGTGTGTGGTACTGAGCCTCGTTTAAAACAGAACAATATTTTTTCAAGGTAAATTTGAGTTGGTATTGCAAAGGCTTTCGGGAAAAATATTAGGTTTAGTAGATTTGAGCGATGTCATCAAAGTTATTGCTGTCATGTGCTTTCATGTGCTTCGGAAGGTAAAAGCAAAGGCATAATCTTTATCTGGAAATAATATTAAGTTTCTTTTGCGATAATGACGTTTTGGTTTTTGCCTAAGAAATCCTTACGCTGTGAAGAAAAAATCATAGGGGAGACATTCGTTGCAAAGGAAATTGTATGAGTTTAGCAGTTTAGCAATATAAATATATATTCAGCAAATTGCGGCCAGCTTTGGCATTCGTATTCAAATATTGGTAGATATTTTGCGAAACGGTATAAACAGACAAAGGCATGCCATCGGTGATACAAGTAGTTGGGGTTCATGAAAGGCAATCCGCCCTTTGAAGGTATTCAGTAATACAGGGGTTGGAGTTAATGAATGCCCCGAGGCTTTAGGTAAATGAAACCTTGTCCAAAGATAGCTGGTGAACTCTTGATCATACATTTTAGGTTTTAAGGAAGCATATTTTCAAGTAATGCAACTAGTATCGCCGGATTAACGGTCAGCATTTACAGTGGCATAAAATATAAGGAATTTATCTCAAGAAAATTTTCCCATTAGAGAAACGAGGAAAACTAAAAGATTATTGGTCATCTTGACATTAAACAGTACCTTTTAGTCTCTAAAACGTTCGTTTCACTTTCTTTTAAAAAGCTTGACTTTATTCCTATAGAATTATAATGTATGTGATTTAAGTGTATAGTATGTTAGAAAGCTTTTATTTGTGTTTATTTGCGCTGATTATAGTAAAATGGAAGACGTTCTGAGAAAGGCATGGCGTAGGAAGGAGGAACACGGAATCTGAATTTTACGACTGAAAAGGATCTGCAGTGGATCATGAAGTGAAAATGTTGGCCATGGAACAGTAGTTGCTCTTTGTAACGATGATGTGCGATGAAAAGATATTTTGCAGTATATTGAGCGATCATCAAATTGTTCAGGTTAAAGGCTGAGGAGAAAATTTCCATATATTTTGACTGCTGTCAGTTGTGTCTATCAGCCAATAACTGAAGTGGAAAAAAATGCGATACTTTTTATGAAATCCCCAGTAGTTGAACTTTCCAAAATTACCGATATGCTTACAATTGTACTGCAATCATTTTATATCTTTGCAGAAAGGACTAACATAGATATATTTTATTGTGGTATTGATAAGCTCCGATGTCTTTATTTTCAGACACTTGTCTTCAGAGTGCAGCGAAACTCAGACATAAAAACACAGGTCCAGAGTCTTATAGGTTTATTCAATTGTAAATATGACTCCATTGATAAAGCCTTGCGCATCGACTGTAAATGCATTTGTGTACGATAGCTGAGCAAAGAATTATGTAAAATACAATTTTTTTTATAATTAAAGTTTGTTTTATAGTTCTGTTTTTCTTGCCTTATTGTAAGAAATGCAGCACAAATTTTCCTTCATTATTTGTATCGAATTTTCCCCATAATTATACATAGCAGTTGATCATTCAAAGAAAAATAAGGAAAGAAAAGAATGTCAGAACTTCTTCTCTAAAGTATTCAGGGCCCACATACTGGTTATTTTTGTGCCCAGATACCAGCATCAATATCCATAGACAAATTTTACACGTGGGAGGCGTCCCCATACAAGGAGTCTATAAGTACTATGTACCTGAGTGTAATAGCTTACCTTTCGTGCGATGAACACGTCATTTCAACAACTGCTGAGGGGCTTAATATGTGAACAAGTCATATAGTGTGTGTTTATGGATGCAAATCAGTTTCTCTCTCTCTCTCTCTCTCTCTCTCTCTCTCTCTCTCTCTCTCTCTCTCTCTCTCTCTCTCTCTTCTTGGTCATCTATCAGATGAAGAGGAAGCTTTGTTATTTTATTATTTTTATTATTATTATGATTGTTGTTGCTGTTGTTGAGGTATGTTATAAATGGCCAGAGAATTGGCTTTTGTGTAGCTCTAAGGAAATATGTTATTGCTATTTTCGCTCGGCCATGAATTGATTTGTAATGGGTCTTCTGTATGTTTAATTTATAAATGTCACTCGTACAGATAAAATACTCATATTATGGGCAAGGCAAGTTAGAAGGAGAGAGGAGGAGAAGAGGGAGAGGAGAGAAGAGAAGAGAGAGAGAGAGAGAGAGAGAGAGAGAGAGCTTGGTAACCTAGAGCAGTATACCCGATGTCTACCTTTAACGAAGCGGTGTTCCAGGAAGAGGTAATTCCAGGCCCACTATCTCCCCAACTGGATTGTGGTAATGCGGTATCGGAGCCTCTTTCCAAAATGTTCGAAGAAAGCTATATCCGATGATTGCTTTCGTGTGGGATGAGAGAGTCGCTTATTTATTGCTGAAAGCGGCGCACATATTCCAGTGCGCTTGTGATGAGAATGAGATTTGATTTATATCTAATATTTGTATTGATTTATTTATTTATTTGTAGGCCCAAAACAGTCATCGCTGAAGACGAATTCCATTTGCATTTTTACCAAAGTGACTATCTAATTGTTGAATCTCAATGTTTTGCGTATCATATATTCTTTGCTTACCAGTTGAAATTTATTCTTCTCTGCCTGTCAAATTCTATTCCTCTAAGCATATATTCTGTTCTTTAACGTATCAAATTCTGTTATTATTTATTTTGGACCGCGAAAGAAACTTTTTATTTTTATTTTGCTTATATGTTTCCGCTTGTAAGGAAAAAATGCAACACACATTTCGAGTGCTAAGTTTTACCTTCAGCATCATTATCCTCTGCATCATTAACGTGTGGAAGGAAGGATCCTCAGGTCCCTCTGAAAGCCAGAGTAATTTTTTCTCACGCCAACTCCTACTCGTTTTCCAACTGACGCAGTTTTGGCTGGAATTGGAAATATAGCCAAGGGATTTCCAAAATATCTAACAAGAAAAAATGAAATGTTTTCCGTACTTAGGGTGTGAAATAGTATTTTAACCGATGTGATTTTGTAGAAGTGCTAACGAGACATATTATGTTTTAATAACGTCAATATTAGAGAATAGTTTTATGCTTAAACCTAACTGTACCTTTTTAATTCAGAGGAGAACGGAGGAAGCTTAATGAGCAAACTTTGGAAAATCTATATGGATTTGAATGGAAAAGTTCTGGCATATTTCCAGGCAACTAATTCGGAAGTAGTTAAGTTTCAGAAGACGAAGATCTCAGAACCCTATGAACGGCAGCAAAGGTTTGAAGTTAAAAGGCTTCAGTTTCCAACCAATCCTTTTCATAAGGTTATTCGAGAGAGAGAGAGAGAGAGAGAGAGAGAGAGAGAGAGAGTTTGCGAGTGTTTAGTCTTGACGTCGAGAATTCATACTACGTATACTCATTTTTATTTTATTTATGCTGATATGGAATGCTTATATTGAAAACCATACTAGTGAAAATTTATTCAATATCTGGTAAACTTAGATTGATTCGCAACCTTCCCTGAAGGAATTACGTGCTTATCTATATTTGTTTGTGAGCCAGTGTGCTAAATTAATTCAGTTTGTGTTAATACGATTAATCCTAAGTTCAAGTATAATGAAGGTGTAACTGACTTACATTGATAACAAGTATTGAATAGTTTCTAAGAATTATTCTGTCATTGAGAATAATTTAAGGGGAGCCCTTTCTGTTTATTTCCATTATTGACTTGGAAACAAGTTTTACGGCTAATCAAACTATAATTATTGTATTACCGTGATGATGATAACGTTAACATCAATCAACAGTATAGAACTAATGGTACTGACATTGTTATTAACATCATTGGTAGTTGATGTTTTTGCTGTTGTGGCTGCTGTTGCTGATGCAGCGAATACTACCGTAGCTGAAGGCGAATATGACGCATTGGAAATACAGTAGCGGTACAAGTACTTACATAGGTCCTGTTATATTCACTGGAGTGACCTGAGGAACATCTGGCAACTGCCGAGAGACCACGCACCTTCTTGCCGTAACCCATAGACGTCAGAGGATGTAACCGAAATTGGGCCATAATATGTCCCTCCGCGCGAGGTCACAGAATAACAGGATCTCGACCCACAAATAGTAGCAAGCCTTACCGGTTGTCGCCTCATACTACTTTCAGGACATGACGGCCTTGTACAGACTGACGGGGTCCATACCTTTGCCCAGAAGAACGCCTCTCACCCCCTGTAGTCTTAGTGGAGATCTCGCTTCTTTTCGTTATATTTGTTCTTAATCGATTGCTTCTCTTGTTTATCCTTTCCTTCAGCATATTTCTTCAGGTTTTGCCACTCTTTCCTTATATTTTAATTCCTCGTACTTTTCCTCTTTGTGTCAGTGCCTTTTACTCTTTCTTCTGCTTTCTCTTCTCTCCCTTTTCTTCCCTATTCTTCTTATTTCTCTGTATGCTTCTCGTCCCCTCTTTCGTCTTAATTACTTCATTTTTTGTTTTCCTTTTTTATTTTTCCCTCACTCAGCTTCTCTCGGCGTATTACCATCTTTTCTTCTGTTTTTTTTTTTTTTTTTTCGTTTTCTTAATGATCAGTTGCCTGTTTTTTCATTATTTCCTCTGACCAATCCTTTTTATTCTGTAAGTACCTTATATTTTTGTCACATCCCCCCCCCCCCCCCCCTTTTATTTCCTCCTATTCTCTCTCTTTATTTCTCCCTCGAACGTGCACACTCATTCATCCTTTTCTATATCATCATACATTTCTTTCACTCTTTCTTCAGTCTCTGTATCGTGAATGTTTCTCTCTTGTATTCGTGTTCTTTCTTATCCTTCCTTCTCAGTACGCTTACCTGTATTCTTCTCCCTCCTCTATATTCCTATTCTAGCTCTCTTTTTTTTCAGAATCTGTATTTACGTATACTGTATCATCTCACATTTGTATACTTGTGCAGGGTTTCTTGTTCATGTGCTTATTGGTATTCAGTCACTTCCCTGGTAGTTGTTATTCCAGAGCCTCCTAGCACATGATGGTGGTGCTGCGAGTGTTCCATGAGCTGGCAGAATTCTAATGATCGGCCTGTATAACCCAGGCATGAGCCACTAGCTGATTTTAGTTGTTTTGGTTAACACAACTCGGAATGACCCGGATACATGTTCATACATAATAGGGAAGGAGTATGTGCGTGTGTGTGTGCTGGTAGTTGTACGAAATGACAAAAAAATAACAAGCACAAAAAAGTAGAGGTTCAAATAAACACCTTTTTCGTTAGAACAGTTTATTTATTCACCTAATGTGCTACAAAAGGAATAGACATTAAATCAACATATACCGCTACTGGCCATAGAATAGGAATAACACCTCGTTTTAGTGATACGAATAAATAAATAAATAAATAAATATCAATTGCATAACCACTGTGGTTATATTTTCAAGATTCAGACGAAGGTACGAGTGAAGTAACTGAGATTACGCCTGACACAAAACCCCCACTGAATGCCAAAATAGGTTCCTTCACTGAAGAACTGTTTTATCAAGCCAATAATAATGCCCTTAAGTACAAGTTGAACACGAAGACAAGCCGAGTTGATAGTTTGCATTGTTGGAATGTTGTTGATCATGAAAACAGGAAATTGGATTTTTATAGTTATATGTGTACTATGTCTGTTATCTCTATATTTAATGGTTTACCCTACAGCGTGTGCATAGACTCGTAAGTCGATGATTATGAACGAAATATGGCTGGGAAATACACTTAAGACTCACTGGAATCTCAGACTTGTTTCTCACAAAGTGTTCTCAGTAACTGGTGAGAGGAGATACTATATGACTCTGTTGCATTTGAACTAACACAGTGACAAAATGATCTCCAATATTCGCACAGTTAGTTTCAGATAAGTTGATAACACGAAATCAAAAGTTTGGAGTGTCTGTGTTATACGGAACTTCGACTGTATGTAGTCATAAGTATATTTCATATATAAATTAAGTACACTACGAGCTTTTTAAAAGAAATGCGTAAGACACCTCACGAACAAAATAAATAAAAGTGTTAACGAGTAGAAATAGCACATTTGTGGACTGTTAGGTACTAATCATCTGAAAATAAAATACCTATCCATATATATATATATATATATATATATATATATATATATATATATATATATATATATATATATATATATATATATATATATATATATATATATATATATAATATATATATATATATGGATAGGTCGCGATACTCTTCTTTATTGGCTCAGTCCCTGATGCATCACTGGGTCTAAGTCAGGTCTAATTTGGTGTCCGATCTCAAGGTCTTCTTTCTGTGTCCTTTGTCCATTTTCGTCCATTCCTCTGTTTGTCATCTTAAGACACGACCTCTGTACTTGCTGCGTTCGTATTTATTGTCCTTGTGTGGGTTAATAATGTGCAAATAGATGTCTATATATATCGATGTGAGACGATATATTTTATTTGATGAGTTACGCATACCATTTGTAATGTTCTTATTTGTGTGCATTTTACGTTAGACATTCGGCACTATAAAATTTATGACATACGTTCCTTGTATATATATATATATATATTATATATATATATATATATATATATATATATATATATATATATATATATATACATATATTATATATAAATGTGTGTGTGTGTGCTCTATATAAAAGATCGATGTTAAAAGTCGAATTAATGACAGTGACCAACTTACGTATATTTTTTTTAAGTTATCCCATAATAAAGAAAAAGGGGACAGATAATCTATGAGAATTCATAGCCAGTTGATTCCAGTTTCAAAATTGTGCCCTACAATAAAGCGTTTATTGGACTGTGAACGAAATTAATTAATATCCAAAGCAATTAGTTGATATTTATTGTGTGGGCCAAACGACAGCTAAATAGTACAGCGGCACTTCCATAGTATATTAATCATGTTGTAATCTGATTTGATTTTTAAAAGTGAATTCATGTATTCTGCCAGACTGTACTTTTGCTTGTTACTGTTTGATTGCTTTTCGCTTGATATTGTTATTAATATTGTTATTACAGATCAGCGCAACGCAGTATCCGAAATGTGTCGACCATCCTGGATGGTGAGTGTTACACCTTGTTTTGTTTATTCCACATATTCGTGTATATTGACTTGTGCGTTTTGGAACGTGAAGGACAAGGTGTTTAAATTAATAACAACTGCACCACTTCAGTCGTAACTATATTCAGTTTTCTCTAAGCTCTTGATATATAGATGTAGGTCCAACCAGGCATGAAATACACGTCGGTGGTACAGCGATAGAAGTTTGAATGAATGGACTGACATTAAAATAAAAATAGTCGTGGGCTTTGTCAGACTTGCCCATCTAGAACGTGAAATTGAAACCGAATCGAAAAAGACGTCAAAATCTAAGAGGAAATGAATCTGAAACGGTTTTTGTGGCATCCTAATTTTATCGTGATTACTTTGTCGTTATTAGACCTATGATACGACTGAGAATTCTAACATGCTGCTATTATTGTTATTTAGATTAATATTCAGAATCGGTAGACATCGAGGGGAATATGCACCAATGATATTGAAAATACATGTATGCAGATACATGGAACTACCATGTACGTTGTTCTGTATGCTTAAATTCGTCCGAGTAGGTGTCTGATTTCCCAAGGTTTATGCTCATCGTCTGGAAGGCGAAACTAATGATACAAAATCTGGTATGATGCTCAGCGGTGGATGTGTCGCGTCAGTGTCCTGCGTGTCTGGAGTGTTAATGCTGTCTGTAACCTCATTATCTTTCTCCGAACATGCTGTTCTCCATGCATAGTGATGGCAATACATAGATAGATAGCTATGCCGGTGACTCACGTGCGTGGAAATATACATAGGCGTCTGGAAGTCATCTACGGATGATTAGTCTGTGATGTTTCCAAGTACTTGCGTTTTGACTGATATTGTTCTTTTGTATTTTAGGAATCTAAATCATTGAAGAAATCGCGATCATTTTGGTCAGCCTCTTCAATTTCCCGATAGATAAAAGAAAAAAAAAAGTTTTAAATCGTCCTGTGTCAGATCGAAGCTAACGTTTTGTTTGGTTACTGATAATATTTTATAACAGCTGTATGCTTTGGTCACTGTTAAGCACGATGGGTAGTACTGTGCCGTAAGTTGTACTGTGTCCACTTTCGGCCTCGTGAGTAGTTTTCTTTCTCAGTCGGAGTCGTGTACCACGAGATTCATTTCGTCGAAAATGGTCCTGTATACCAACGATGAAGTGTACCTAAAAGGGAAGAAAGTTATTGTCTCTCTCTCTTTTGAGTGTAACGTCATATGCAGAATCCCTAGCCTTGTGGTTTAAGGCCTGTCCACACCAGCGGGCATGCCCGTCGGGCACTTCCAGCTGTTTATATTTTCTCTAGCTTCTGAAGCAGTGTTACCAGACAATCGCCTCGTTCTGGCTCCATACTCGGTCGGTTAGTTTAGTGGAACGGGTTATGGGAACGATGTTTGCCCGCCAGGCAGTGCCCGCAAGTGTGGACAGGGCCTTAGTCTTTTGGTCGCGCACACATGTACACACACCAGTTTTGTGTACTCTAGTAGCCACAATGACAGCGTAGCTTCTCCAAATCTCCAGTATTTTTGGATACAATCTCTACCAGAAGGGTTTTTTTTTAATCAATCTCAAAGAAAGTGAATAGAATGACATTGAGATTGAAGCCCATTCCGGTTTGTAACGGGTTAATCACCAACCTCAGTCTTCAAGATGGAATGGGCTCGAATCCCGTCAATGAAGGAGAATCTCGTCATTCGTGTTTATTAGATTTATTTCAAGGCTTTCAGTGACATGGGCAGCATTCATTATTGGGAGACAGAGGGATGGAGAGGCCAGCGTGGCTCTTATAGCTTGTGGCTGTATAGTAAAGCACTTACCGTAGTATTCTGTAACAAATGAATTTATGAGTCTGGAAACCCCTCCCCCCCAAAAAAAAAATTCATTAGCTGTTACAACACATGTCAGTTAACGGGTCACCTACGTATTACAGATGGAACGCGGCCACTCCTGCTGCCTCGTCGTAATCTTGACATGTATTGTTCATTGTTATTAGCGTTACTTTACCAAGAATATCCAGAGATTCATAATGGAGTTTACCTGCCACCGGTCAGTCGTTATTAGATGCATTACGTGTTGTTATTGTTATTCTAATCTTTCTTTTTTACTGTATGACGGCTGCATATAGAGGTTGATTCGTCATGAATAGATTTAAAAAAAAAAAATCTTGGACGAGTCGGCTGCGTTCTCGACTACCGATCTCAGGGTCCGGGTTCGATTCCCCGCTCTGCCAGCACGGAATCAAAGGAATTTGTTTCTAGTGATAGAAATTCATTTCTTAATGTGGTTCGGATCCCTCAATAAGCTGTAGGTCCTGTTGCTAAGTAGCCACGTACAAAAAAAATTTGTGTAATCCTTCAGGCTAGTCCTAGGAGAGCTGTTAATCAGCTCAGTGGTCTGGTAAAACTAAGATATACTTAACTTAACTTGAGCCCAGCGGCATGACCAATAAAAATTCCAGACAAGAAAAGACAAGACATATTGATAATCGTTATATTGCGTCTGTATAGGTCTGTAAGGAAAGGAAAATGACTGGTCTCATTCAAGAACGGTGAATTAAAAATTTAAAAATGAATGCCAGTGGCAAAGGTTTAAGGAAAAGCAGTTTGCAACATTCGTCTTGAATCGTATTGCCCACGACTAGAAGAGGCTAGTGCCAGCGAGCATGATTTCATGAATAACCTTTAAGTACGCAAGAAGTATTTTCCGTTTGGTAATTTACATTATTTTTCGTATTTATTGCAGCATATTAATTTGATATATGAGTTATAGCTGTTATGCTGCGTGACAGGGAAGCTCGACACTTACATCAAATCAAAATGATTTCAACATTTGTGAAATTGTTATCATTACGGAGTAATTACTTTTTGTATCGACGAAAAAATACACAAAAAGATTTTATTCTTCGGTATGAAAATTTAATCGAGGCGGAAAAATTCACTTTGTTAAATATCTCTCCTCGACCTTGATAAACTTGAGCTTTGCTATTCACTCATTTTGTGAAGCTTCAGAAATTTTATTAGCTTACCACCTGTCAGAGTTTTTCGCACAGTCGTAATATAATGTTACAGTCTTCGTCTTGTGATAAATCTGAATGAACTATTGTCAGGGTTTCGGTTTCAGTTTAAGGGTGCGTCTACGCGACATGTCGGTTACTTATGGCAAACGCATCGCAAACAGGTTGAATACAAAGGTAACGACCACCAGCG
>NC_061108.1:21073713-21138713 GCF_015104395.2 Macrobrachium nipponense | reverse complement strand
CACCTCCTCCTCCCACGCTCTTCACAAGCTGGCCGCAGGTGTGATCAGCTTTCCATTGACAATTGATTGAATTGGTAATGGCTTGTCTGAAATTGAAAGCGCGATGTCCTCAACCCGTTCCATTGGTAGAATCAAACTATAACACTGAGCTACCCCTTCTCTGTCTGTCTGTCTGCATGGGTTCGTTTATGCTTACTCCATTATTGTGAACACATTTATTTACCATGTATGTATGGTTATTTTATATATGCGTGCCGGGAAGATGAGGAAATATTTTCCATTAGAAAATAAAAAATTGAAAAATCATATTACATCAAAATACCACCGTCTGAAAAAAGAATTGCATTATAGGCCTTTGATGGTTCATTATGAACCAAGATTAGAGAAATGAATAGGAAATAAATGGATTTACAAGATATGCTCGTAGATATAGAGAAGTGTATGCACCTGATACCGTGACCGCTCTTGATATATGGCGCGTGCTGGGAGATAAAATGAACAGTTTAACGAAATGTTTCAAATGATTATTTTTCAGTTGTAGATTTATTGATTATACAATTAATGGAAAGCAATGGAGATGGTACGAGGATTCATGTCACATGTTTCAGTTATGATTAGAATGGTGTTGCCGTTTTGCTCGGTGTTTTTTTTTCTTTTTTTTTTCTTATATGAATGTAGCGTTTATTAGCTGAGGAACATCAAAATGATATTAATAATTTTTACTAAGGATAAGGTTAGCAATGTACATGGCTTACTATTCACATCACTATTGATCAATTACGGGGGGCTGCTCTATGAGCAAGAGCCCGTGCAGGCATGAGGTCAGCTAAATCTAAGACAACATATTGATCTAACTAAACAGGTTCTTGTGCCTCTTCCCCGGCCTCTGTCTTCCCCATTATCGCAGCCACGTGAATAATAATGCTGATAATGTGGACTTCCGTCAACGATTGTTTTTCCCTTGAATTTCCTTCAGTTACAGAGACGTCTCTCTTCGCGAAGCTCAAAGACTTGAAAAGACAGGATTTTTGGCCCGTTCAGTAGCGGATTGAATACCAGTATTAGGTCCCGTTTCCTGTGGTTATATTTATGCCGCTGCTTTAGAATTATTTTAAAGCCTTCTTCTAATACAATTGTTTATATATTTTTCCATTCCTCCCAAATATGCTTGTGGATACTTCAAGGATTTAAACATATTTTGTCTCGCGGACACACTACATACACACACACACACACACACACACACACACACCACCATCATCATCATCATCATCGTTTCCAAAGTCGCGTTACGCACACGCACAAATATATATATATATATATATATATATATATATATATATATATATATATTATACATATACATATATATATATATAATATACATATATATATATATATATATATATATATATATATATATATATATACATCGAGCTACAAATGTCCTTTAATATCTAATTCACTCAACCTCGGATTGATATATTTTCATATATGTTGAACCGAAGGGAAATTTTAAACATGTATGAAAATATATTAATCCGAGGTAGAACGAATTAGATATTAAAGGAGGCATTTGTAGCTCGACTTAGTCTCTGATTTGTCACTTGTGGCGATGACTATATATATATATATATATATATATATATATATATATATATATATATATATATATATAATATATATCTATATATATATTATATATATATATATATTATATATAAAGTATCACGTGTTTGTATGTGTTTATGTATTATGCATCTATATGTAACTCTTTTGGCTCACTGGGATTCGCATTCGCACTACGTTTCTTGCTCATGTATTCGCATGGCCGTAAACATACGCATAAATAGTGCAAAAAATATCGCTCTGAATCTGGTCTCCCTTCACTTAGTAGGTAATCTCCGACACCCTTCACTTCCTTTGTTCCTTTTGGCCGGATTCATCCCCCCCCCCCCCCCCCCCCCCCGCTCCCCCCCCGCTTCCCCCACCCCCCCTCAAAAAAAAAAAAAATGGGGGAAGAGAAATATTCAGATGCATCATCTTGCCTCGATGATTTTCCTGGAAATAGCTGGAAGGCGATTAGAGGCAGGAGATTATTTTTTTTTTTTCTTTCTTTTATCGCCTTTCTGCCTTTCATCAGCCTTTTCTTTTTATAGTTTCCAGATGGTAATTTAAGGCGTATTACAGTGCTGGTGGTTGTTTCGACATACTTTTGATGTTCTCTTTTTATTTATCGATTCCGTGAAATTTCTTGAGCTATTGTTATTATTCTTGCTTGACTTATTTTTGCGACGCACCTCATAATACAATGACAGTTCTCTCTCTCTCTCTCTCTCTCTCTCTCTCTCTCTCTCTCTCTCTATCAGTGAGCAGATGATCTTCATTTAGTGACGGCAGATAGATATCTGCATCCGACGTCAGTGTATCTGGTCGTCATTGTCTTCTCACGCTGCTTGGCATCCATCCTAGCGTGCAGTGGTATCGGCTGGGGATATTTAGCGTCAGCTCAAAGGATTAACTAACTAAGCGCAACGAATGTGCATAGTTAGGGATTTATCTCTAGTACTCATTCATCTTAGCTAGCTGCATAGTTCAATGTGCAAATCAATTAACTTCGCAACTGGTAAAGCAGAATCATTTAAACCTCAAAATGCCATTATTGGAAACTTCTACTTATCCTTAAATCTGAGTGGGCTTAATGTTACCCTGTAAGTCCTGATTAATGAAAAGAAAAGAAGAAAAAACTTCGATTCTCTTATTTCAATTTTTATATGAGAGAGAGAGAGAGAGAGAGAGAGAGAGAGAGAGAGAGAGAGAGAGATTCTCCACCTTGATAGGCCAGGTCATATTGCCGACCATCCAACTTATCAAATTTGATTGCACTACACCGGCTGCATAGAGACTGAGACATCCCGTTTTAATTTTGGTCTTGGATGTATATTTATATATGTATTTGATTTTGTTATAGAAATAACCTCAAAGAGTAATAACAGTAAAGAGGAACCGTTCAGTGAAACTAATTTTACAGGGAAAGAGTTGTGCATTTGCTAATGAGTTCCTTTGGGCGTTAGACAATCCCCTTATTTTAGACATCGATTTACAGCCACATATTTTCATTCTGATTTATATATATCTGGAAGTTCTTCTCTCTCTCTCTCTCTCTCTCTCTCTCTCTCTCTCTCTCTCTCTCTCTCTCTCTCTCTCGTTATTCCCATTAACCACGATGGTAAAAAAAGATTGCCCTTTAGTATTCTCGTCTTTTGATAAGTCGCATAAAAAACACACATTCAATTCCTTTTATTCCTAAGAATAATTAATCTCTCCACGTTCCCGTCTCTCTCCCTCTTTGAAATATATCATATATATTTTTCTTCCCTTATCTTAGTGGGTGAATCTGATTGGAGTTTTTTGTCTTTCATGTCGTCTTCTATGATTCCCATTTATTTTTTCTTTCCTCTCTATCTTGGATGGCTTTAAAAGTTTTTTTTTTTCTTAGTGGCCTCCTTTGAGGGGACGCCATTTCTCGCAGGAGGTGCCATATTTTTTGAGTCATAAAAACTTCGGAGAGTCGGTTCCTTTCCCGAAAAGGGAAACTCGTATAGTTGAACGCGGCTCAGATTCTGCCATATGCCGAAGCTCTGGACCCACTTCAGTTTTATGAAACCCTTCTTTCTTATACATTTGACCCTTTCACAAATTTCTCAGTATATGGAATTAAATAGGATGCAATAATTGAATGATTGCACACACACACACACACACACACACGCACACACACTGGAACTCTGGAATGTAACACAATGCATATAGGCAGACACCACTGGGGGAATGTCCAACAATACGGTACACACACACACATATGTGTGTGTGTGTGTGTGTGTGTACCGTATTGTTGGACAAACCCCACTGGGTGACTGACTGAATTACCAGTGGTGTCTGCCTATATGCATTGTGTTACCTCCCAGAGTTTCACGAAGAAGAAAATGGGATATTTTCGATCTGGCAATAAAATGCATTGTGTTACCTCCCAGAGTTTCACGAAGAAGAAAATGGGATATTTTCGATCTGGCAATAAAATGCTGTTCTAGTTAGTTATACATCATGTCAGATATTTGTGAGAATTCTAAAACAAAAGCCAAAAATCAAGTTTTGTCCGGCATCAGTATCGGCATGATGTTTTCCATCCATTAAAAAAATTGCATTTTATAGAGAACAAAAATTATCAGGATTGGTTCGTCAGCTAAAAGTGCTGGTAACTCGCCAGTTTTGTAATAGCTGAGATTACTCTTGTTATTGACCATTTATGAAAAACTGGAATATTTTCCTGGGACCCCATGAAACTCATCTGTATATTAGGCAGCAGGCAGTAGATCAGAGTTCCAAGTTTTGAAGGTAGAATACGCTGGAATGGGCCACATTCTTGAAATTTTAAATGAGTCAATTAATGCTACCCTGAGAGAGAAGGGTCATGGTTTTAAAGAACGACCAAGGCGTATTGTATGATTCACCAAATAACATTACTCTTGTAGTAAAGAACCCAAGAACTCCAAGAAAGCGTAGTGCATATGATCTTTAACCTTTAAAATCCAGGAGACATTTTATTAGAATTGATGCAGTTTATTTCAAAACCACCAACTACTCTTACTGAAATCAGCGAACCTCATCTTTTAAAATTATTTTGGGAAAGGATACAGCCACTCAGTTACTGCTGTGAGATACGTAAAGCTCCTTGAGAAATGAGTGTGAAAGGAAATGGCATAATGAAATCCCAAGAGTATCATTAGATTCTTCAGAATTTTCCCTCCACGTGAATTACTTAAATTGAAAACTAATATTGTATTATTATTTCCTTTATATTTTTAAAAAATAAGTCTTCCGAGATCTACTTTTCCTATTATTTTCATATGATATTGCAATACGCTGGAGCAGTTCATGATAACAATGCCTACCACAAAAGCCTTTGAATGACCAATTCTTTGCTAATTTAGATAATAACTTTAAAGATTTCATCAGCGTGGAAAAATAAGCCTGGAACCAGAGTAACACTGACTTTGATATGAGGGATGATATAACCGGGGATGGATGGGCCTCCCTCCCCTGAATTTTTGCGGACGTGTTCGGTTTCCGTCTTCGTGGGGCGATCCATCCGCACAAGATGTTTTAATTAACGAAATGTACGAAAAGAAAAAAACCCCAAAGAACATTCCTCCTCGAGGGGGAGGCCAGCAAAAAAGGACCTCTGTGGATCAATACCTCACAACCACAAGTTGACTTCGCTGTTTCAGTGGAGCAACTAAAATCTTAAGTTAAGTATCATAAGTACGACTCTCTCTCTCTCTCTCTCTCTCTCTCTCTCTCTCTCTCTCTCGCTCTCTCTCTCTCTCTCTATATATAATATATATATATATATATATATATATATATTATATATATATATATACCTATATATATATATACCTCACCTTGATGAGAGCAAGTATGATCAGAAGGGCTCCTGTCTCGTCCACCTCAAGGGCGGTGTTTCCCATTGATACAAAGGTATAAAGTGATGAAGGAAGACACCATCGGTAGGACGATACCTACGAAGACGATGACGACCCTCTGATGCATTTTTTTGGTCGGTGTATTGTTCCTGTTGAAGAGAAAAAGGAGATTAAAATATGACTGTCAGGTACTGCGTTAGACATTCATTGCATTACATGCCTGATTCTGGATACTTTGGAAAAAATATCAGTTACCGTCAACTTACAGGTGGTTCGTCATTGAAAAGCTTATTTTATTTATTTCGGTATATACTGCTGCCGTTTTATTTCATTTGGTCTCTTTTGAAAATAATGCAGTAAGTGTGGAACGATTAGGAATGTTGATGAAGAGGCGTTCAAGATTCTTCGTTCTTACGCAGAAGCATATATATATATATATATATATATATATATATATATATATATATATATTATATATATAAAGGTTCTTTGCCACGAAGGAAAAAATGAAAAAGCGAGATAGCCAAGTACTTTCGGTCCTGTTCGGACCCTTTACTGGGGCAACTGATTTTACAGAGGACAACATAGTCAAAATAAGGCTTTAATATCCAAACTGACACTACAAGATTAGCAATAATGGCGATTTATACATAGCATCACGTTTTATATACTTCGTGATCAAGTTATTCATATATATATATATATATATATATATATATATATATATATATATATATATATATCATATATATACTATGTAATTACATTTATAATTTACATAAACATCCAAGATGATGCGAGACATCTACCTTGCCAAATGTTTACTCATACAAAAATATTTTACATCGATGTGATGACTGTCTTAGCGATCACTTGTCAAACCGTCAGAGTTGGTAGAATTCACGTTTTGGAGTTTTCCCTCCCGCACGGGGAAGTCAGTCCTTCTTTTTGCCATGATGTGAAGGTTTCGTGACTGGTTCTTTAGGTTACTGTCATCCGTGGAAAAAAAAAATCAGGATTCTATTCTTTTATTTCACAAAAGTCGGAATTTCAGTCACAATCTCGTCCGTTTTATCGGTTTAGTACATTTATCATTTTTCATGGTTCATGGTACATTGAAAAATTGTACTCTAGTTTAGTTATCAGCTGATAATATCATTCTTTTATCGAGTTTCCCTTTTCATAGGTAAGAGCAACACTGATTCATTCAGAGAGAGAGAGAGAGAGAGAGAGAGAGAGAGAGAAAACGGTTGTGATTATTGTAATAGTAATGGAGGCTTCAAGTTTGTTATGAACTGTGCATAATAAAGGAAATAAAGGAAGGACTTTGTGGAGAAAAATAGGCCGAGTGACTTTTGCCAAACTAAGGCTATAGACCTTGACATACGAGAGGGGTCAAGAAAGTCTAAAAGAAAAAAAAAATGTAGTCCGTAAAGATTTCATACAAATGGAAAATAAGTTGTATCAAACATGTTTGCAGCTAAATCGAGCTTAAAGCCCATACGAGCGTGCGATATGTATGTCGTGTGTACCCAACATGCACAAATTATATTGTACATGCTGATGAGACCGAGAGCAGGGTCACTAACTCCATACTGCTAAATAAATGACTCAGAAGTGTTTTCTTTATCTTTCTTTCTTTTTGCTGTGAAGTCCGATGAGGTCGACTGCGCTTAGTGTTTGTAACGAAGCGTATCGACTGCTTCAAAGGCAGTGACTGGTGACATAGCAGTTTGCATCACTCTTATAATAAGTATGTCACGGGAATTCAGAAAAGCAGACTCATGTACCTCTTATGAGAAAAAACTTGTAGAAAAATATAACTGAACATCCTCATCATAATAATTCTGACTGCACTGAAATGAATCAGCTTCAGTGATGTATATCCTGATATATTTTAATTTCAAAACAACGAAGCAAATAAAGAATGAGAACTTTCGGTATAATGATAAATACTTTTCCTCCATAATCCACACGTTACCTGAAAATTTCAGAAACATTGTCTAAATGAAATGATAAATTTCAATTGAAATTTTACTCAGTAACTTCTTAATGGTAAGAGTTTTACATATGCAGGACAACATGGCGAGTGATTCACATATGTAGGACAACATAGTGAATGATTCACATATGTAGGACAGCATAGCGAATGATTCACATATGTAGGACAACATGGCGAGTGATCGATACGTGTGTTCCAGAAAAGGCAGGGTAATGTGGTATTTTGTGCGAAATATACTTAAAGGAGATTTAGATAGTTCAACTGAATAGATTCGTTAAAAACACTTCAATTAAGGCTGGAATAATCATTCTGAATTAGTAATCGCTCGGAAGGTGATTAGTAAGCGAAGGAAATAACAGATATTTGAATAATAATGAAAGCTTCGGATCCTTTGTCTTGATCAACCATCAATTGTAATTGTTATCATTGAATGTAAATTCCAAATGATAAATAAAAAAACTATTATAAGGAAAGAAGTGCATGGAATGGAAAACCACTGCAAAACGCCGGGAAAATGATAAAAAATAAGAAGCGCAACACTCCATGTGCGACCAACGTTCGGTGTTCAGTAGTAGAAACTCCACCTTATGGCTTGCTGTTGGCTGTGAGGTCTAGCCCAGCTGATTTTCTACGCCGGTGACTGACATGACTCGCCTTTTTTTCTCTATTTTGTTTGTTGTATTTTATTTGCTTGTTTATTTGTTAGTTATTTACTAACGCACGTTTTCGGTGCGTGATGTTTGTTGTATTGATTTAGCTCTCTCTCTCTCTCTCTCTTTCTTTCCCTCCGTATGTTTGCCGGTTTGTCCCCGTTCCCCCCTTCCCCCCCCCTTCCTTCTCTTCTTCTCTCTCTCTCTTCTCTCTCTCTCTCTCTCTCTCTCTCTCTCTGCGTGTCTGTCCTCTCAGTATAAATGTTTTTTTCTTTTAAAACAGTGTAAAATAAAAATTCCTTTTTTAAAAGCAAGATTTCTCTCTCTCTCTCTCTCTCTCTCTCTCTCTCTCTCTCTCTCTCTCTCTCTCTGCGTGTCCTCTCAGTATAAAATAAATGTTTTTCTTTTAAAAATCAGTGTATAATAATAAATATTCCTTTTTTCAAAAACAAAAGACTCTCTCTCTCGCTCTCTCTCTCTCTCTATTGCTATATATATATATATATGTATATATATATATATATATATATATATATATATATATATATATATATATATATATATACAATACACATACATACATGCATACACAACACACACACACACACCCACACACACACACATAATAATATATATATATATATATATATATATATAGTAAAATATTATATACACACATATATATATATATATATATATATATCTATATATATCATAACATACTACATGCATACACACACACACACACCACAACACCACACATTATTATATATATTATATATATTAATATAATATAAATAAAATTAATTATACATATATTATTATATATAATATATATATATATATACACATATATACATATACACGCATACATACACACACACACACACACACACACACACTTCTTTACAATTTATGCCGCTACTCTGCTTTTTGTTTCTAAACTGTAATTCATTTATTTGGATCAAACGGGCAAGGAATCAAATGTCAGATAAATCAACGTATACTGAGTATTTACTACCTTAAATAGAACGGAACAAAAGAGTAATGCGATCTTTACAGACTTGAATAAAAAAATCTACATTTATAATGATAGTTAACAAGTGAAAATAAAAATAATAATGATAATCTAATTACTACTGTATTACATTTTCGAAGTTGATCTGAAACCCAGTCTAAAGAAAGTCAGCAATTAATTATTCATGAGGATAATGACAATAGCATAAGTGTCTTTGTCGTCTCTAATGTTGCTCAAAACAGCTGCTGTTCCTCATCTGATGATGCCTGTCTGGCCTCTCTTTAAGTAATGGTCGGCAAACCTTATTGCTTTTGTTGTAGTAGACGGTAAAACCGTTTCATTGTGTCATTTTCTTTTTGTGTCGTGAATAGTTTGCTTGAAAATAAAGGCGAGAGATCTTGTACCACGTCATTTTCCTTCCGTCATGGGTATATATACAACTTAGGTTATATTTTATATAGCTCAGGTGGAGTAGAGAAATTGTGTCTCCTGGTTTTCTCCTTCAAACCGTTTCTAAAGTTCCCGCTTGAAAGCTGCTGTTATTCATCATCCTGTTGATGTATAATTATCAGTTACTTTGTAGTTGTTGGCGACCTGATTAGAACATTGAGAAACGGTTCTACAAACACAGGAATTCATAACAATGTTGAGGTCATTTTTCGTCCATTCAGTAATGCCCTTCAGACACGTCCCAACCAGGGTTGGGGGCAATTATGAATTGAATTGGAATTGATGCTAAAATTGCATGAATTGGAATTGAATTGGCACTGAAAAAATGAATTTTGAAATAATTGGAATTGATTTGGAATTAATAAAATAATTGAAATTTAATTGGTATTGAGCCGAAAATTGAGATGAATTGACATGAATTAAGGCTAAAATGCAATGAATTAACATGAATTGATGCTAAAATGCTGCGAATTGATATGAATTGATCCAAACACCCTTATATGTATAACAAATCTTGTTGTTAAGCTGGACCTTTACACACCATCTCATTAAAGCTAAGTTACAGGAATTAAACCTCACATTCTTGAACATGACGTGTTATAGATAGATATATATATATTTATAGAGATAGAATAAGGCTATAAAGAACAGAACATGCGAATGATGGGCTATTCTAAATTTTTCAGTTTTCCAACTCTACTGTTTTGAGTCATACCCGTACCGGTCTTGTACCCAAAGTACAGATTAAGTCTTGTCCTGCGTTACATGCCCTATCGTATCAGCTACTATGGTGTTTGGTAACCATATTCATATGATCATAAGTTCCACGTGTTACACAGTATCTCATTTATGCCAATTAACAGGAATTATACCTGCCAATCTTTTTGTTTATAAAAAATATTATATATCATTTTAATACAAAGTTGTGTTCTGAGATTTTGTAGCATTTGTTTTTACCACAGACACAATTTGGAGTACCTGAGTTGATAAGATAGGCCTATAATATGGGGTAACATTTTTATAAGGCAAAATTTTGAGAAGCCAATTTTTTGTTAATTGAAAATGTGAGCTATTTTCATTAATTGAAAATGTGAGGTATTTTTTAAAGTTGTAAAATTTTTTGTGGATGATGAATGCTGATACTTGATACAGATGTGAAAAACTTACCTGAGGTGAGTAAAATTTTAAGTCTTGATTAAGTCTAGATTATTTAATGAATTGTAATTGAATTAGAATTGAAACCCTCATGATCTGAATTGAATTGGAATTGAACATTTATTTTTTTAAAATTATTGTTTAAAAATTATTTGAAATTTAATAGAATTTGATAAATTCGCAAATTTTGTTGAATGGGAATTCATTTGAATTGATAAAAATGAATTGACCCCAACCCTTGTCCCAAGGTTCATTGCATCTGACACTGATACCTCAAACATTGCAACGTCATAGCTGACCTGAATCTCCAGACAAGGAGGAGTTCAAGCTCTGCCGAACTCATTAGTGAATATAAAACCTAGATATTTTAAGGCCAGGGACTACCATAAAGATTTCGTCGGTGTGTCGAAGGTACAGCACAGTGTTATAAGGTGTGTGTGTGTGTGTGTTGTATGTTTAGCTGAATCACGAAAATTTGGAACGTGATGAATATATAAATTAAGGCAACAGCCACTTCTTCACTTTTTTCGTGTGTGTGTGTGTGTGTGTGTGTGTGTGTGTGTATGTATGTTTGAGTGTCTGTGTCTGTGTAGGTGCCTGACCTTATGTGTGTTTATGCTGGTACAGTTGGTGATGAGTTCTAAAAACTTTTAATCACCCGTCGTCTATTTTCAATGCGGTTGAAGCAGCGGGGATTTTTAACACGACGTACGCGCACTAGTTCTCGTCAGAAGATGTGGTTTGCTCGAGAGAGAGAGAGAGAGAGAGAGAGATTCTTTATCTCTGGAAAACGTCTGCGGTGAGTCCATCCCACAAGCTGACTGACCAGAAATCATGCGTGGGAACTTACAATTCTCAGAAACAGTTTTTAGATAAATGTCAAAATGCGAAGTACAAATGATCTTCGCATGCAAATGCCTCACAAACATGCAAGAGCAGAGAGTTCTGAAGATGATATTTTCATGACGTCTTTGTTAAAGGCGTCCTACCAATTATACGATGATGTGATAGAGGTAACATACTTGTTTGGTTATCAAAACCAATTAATTGTTCGTTTCTTTGACGAAAACGAATAAGTGTCGTTCTGCGAGGATCGAGATTGTTTAAATTTAAATGATCCCCTTGGGTATTTATTGTAAAAAATAATGGAAAAATGCTTTTCTATTTAATGACCAAATGGAATCATCCCATTTTTAACAGTAAAGTGGCTGTAAAATGGGGTATTTATGAGGAGATTAGAACAGAACAAATAGCAATGGTAATAAGCAGGCCAGCTTCATTGCCTGTCTAATGGCAACTAGAATAATTCTTTCACATAATTACGTTGAAGGAATAAATGCGAATTTCAACTTTTAAAACCGACTTCTCGTTAGTCGAGCGAAATTATTTTAGCATTAAAATTGATAATGACTAATTAAGCTGTCCCGTGATGGTTAGTTAACTTGTCCAATACCTTTCATGTCGATGAAAAAGCGGCTGTAATTAGGGTCGGTGGAATTAACAGTAAAAATATTAGTTAGGGAAGAGCGTCTGTTTGTCTGCCATTACCTGTTGCAAAACTGGATGGACGTTTCTGATAATACATTATTTCACGTTAACATACATTTGCCGTTGTGTTGTTATGCATGTAAATTCTCAAGTACAAAAATGAATGTATGTACATAACTACTTGCAAGCCTAAGTACGTGTAATGTTCAGTGTTTATCTCGCTTGTATAGTATATATATTTATATATATATATATATATATATATATAATATATATATATATATATATATATATATATATACATATATATACATATATATATACTATATATAATATATATATATATATATATTATATATGTGTGTGTGTGTGTGTGTGTGTGTGTGTGTGTGTGTGTGTACTTGTAAATAAAGGCAAAATCCACGTAGGAAATTGAAATAGTCCAGTAACTGCTACGAGACCTTCCGAACTTGTCTTTTACCAAGTAATAAAGTACGACAAGTTGAAAGACCTCGCAGCCGTTACTCCATTGTTTCACTTTCCTTCGTGGATTTTGCCTTTATTCATCACGTTCCAAGTTTTCGTAATTCAGTTATACATACATACATACATACATATGTTTATATATGTATATAAAATATATATATGCGTGTGTGTGTGTATTTGTGCATATTTATTATGCACATTTTATAGAACGCACAATCGCGGTTCGACGAACTTCAAAGGCATTAAAAGACCTATTATGTAAATTCTTGTTCAATATTTACATTATGACAATCAAGAATGCTTTTCTATTCGAAGCTTCCTCGCTGCATCCACATATGTGTAAGCGACTGAACTGAACAAAAGGTGTGTTTTCTTTGTCAAGAATTTGCAGAAAGCAGAGCGTAGATTATAATTTAACTCAAATCCAAACTAAATGGATGGTTCCTATATTTCAGTTTCATGTACATTGCATGTATGCGTGTTTTAGAGCAGTGGGACGTCCTCTGATCAGCTCTGTGATCACGAGGCAGAATTCGGGAGTTGACCTTCTGGTGTGCCCTTTGTTGATCAGAATAGGAAAGAAATGGCAGTTTCCATTGTAGTACAAGTTAGTGCTTTTATTTTTATCATTGCTTCGAATACAATAATCAGTCTCATCGAAAGTTTTATTTGAAGATTATAGCGTGGATTTTTAGTACCCAAGAAATATTGGTGGTTTCCCAAGTTATTATTCTTATTAATACTTTTGACCTATAAAATCCACTTGGGTTTGTTGTTCATGTATATGAAAAGTTGTACAGAGCTATCGAGAGCCTGCTCAGCTCTTGAGTTGATGACGTCAATGATATTCTTCATTATAAAGCGAAATATCTTGACGAGTGCTAATGTAACTTTCGTGCATTGCCACGGATGTCTGCAGTTAGATCTGCTGCTTGCAAGAAACCTCAGATTCCTCCCGAGTGTTCGCTCGTGGTTCGTCTCTCTTAATGGTCATTGTGAACAGGATGTTGCCAGCCAGCAGGTACAGACGTCCGCGCATTTTACCACATTTTTTTTTTTTTGTTTTTTTTTTTTTTTTTTTTTTTTTTTTTTTTTTTTGCTAAACGTGGCTATTACGAATTTGGGGTTAGCCACCTGATGAGAGAGAGAGAGAGGGGGTGGTGGGGGAGTATACGTTCCTTACTAAAAGACTGTCATTTCAAACTGTGTTATGCTGTTCGAAATTGATGCCTTCTCCACTTAAATGTTGCTCTCATTCCATTGCAGATTTCGTCCTTCTCAACTAACCTCTAATTCTCGCTATCCCACGTTAATTTCCTCCTCCGTTTCGCCTTTTTTTGGTTTCATTTCCTCCTGTGAATATTGCCTGCATTGTTACGAAACGGGCGGGGCTGATATAAAGGCACTTACGCAAAAATTGACGATCATTACAGAATTGGTCTTCGTGACGTCCTGTCTTTTAGGGTTAACGGTTTCCTTTCAGATGAAGAAATGTTACCAAGTTTCTTTTCCACTTGAATCGAGAACTGTGCTTTCGTAGCCCGTTTCCTTGAGGGATGTCATCATTGCCTTTGTGTGTATTCTAGCTTCTCTGCATTTTCTTGGAATAATTTTTTGAATCAGTGGTTAAATTATTAGTACTGGATGAAGACTCACTTATGAAATTATTATTTTTACCATTATTATTGGAAGTAACCTTCATCCTGTATTAACAGCTTTTTTTTATCTTACATAACACACACACAAACAAACACGCTTGCTCGCTCGCGCACGCACACACACACACACACACACACACACACACACATATATATACACATACGCAAATATACACGATGTGTGTGTTTGCGCCCTCGCGTCTATATATTTATAGCTTTTAGAAAATAAACGAAAAACGAAGAGACTGATTTTTGTATTACGGAAACTTTAGATACAAAAACGAATTCCATGGTTTATTCTTACACGAACACATTCCTAATATTGTCCATGTCCTTACTCAGTATAAACCTTTCCCTGAATTAGCAGGCTTTTACAGTGCCTTCGTCCTCCTCTGTAATTAAGGTATATTTATCATTGAATTAAGCGCAAATGCTCATAATTTATACAAGAACAAGGTTGCACGCACTAGATAGCAGTCATATATATTTATATTATACTTATATATATATATATATATATATATATAGATATATATATATTATATATATATATATATATATATATATATATATATAATATCATATTATAATATATATAATACAATATTAATATATATATATATATATATATATGTATATATATCAATATATATATATATATATAATATATATATATATAATATATAATATATGTATTGGTATTATATAAATTATATATATATATATATTATATTATATATGTATACACATTACATACATGCACATACATTCATATACACGTCAGAAGCACATTGAATACTCCAACGCCACTACGATCTCCCGGTTAACTTGCTTGTGCTTCCTCGTGTATATATGCATGTATTTATATGTATGTATGTATATATGTATGTATATGCATACATACATACATACACATTCATCATACGCCTTCTCCCCATATATATGGTAACCTTCCGATTCTTCAACACGTCGTATATTATGCGATTTTTAGCTTCATGCTCTAATGCACCCATGATTGCTACCCACCCAAGTCATGTAACAACTACGTATGTAATTCACTTTTTAGGTAAAAAAAAAAAAAAAAATAGAAGGTACGATGGTATATAACAGAATGTGACCAAAATAGACCTGATCGCTTGTGAAAGGATGTACTAATGCTGCTGAAGTTGCCTCTTTGGTAATCATGCACTGAGTCAAGTCCGTGGTCTGATCAGAGTGCAGGCGATGTTTTCAAGCCCCTGTCCCCCCCCCCCCGAGTTTGTCCCCCCCCCCCCCCCCCCCCCCCCCCCCCCCCTGACAACTGACCAGCAGACCGGCCGTGGACAAAAATAACTAGTGTAACCTCATACAGAAAGAAGGAAGGCTGGAAGGAGAGGGAGAACGAAGAAAAAACCGAGATCGTTGTTTGCCGGAAAAGACCATCATCGTTATCATTAATTTTAAGACTTTATTTTCTCCTCGATTTAGGGCGGTCTGACATAAAAGAAGCACAATAGTTCTTTCACTGATTTTTACAGTCGCGGTTTCATGTTCAAGAAACCGGTTAGACAAGCGCCAATTCCTCTTTTCATGCGAGTTTTCTTTATTATTATTATTATTATTTTTAACTCTAAAGTATATAGTAACGAGAGCTAGCTTTTCCTGGTCAGACACACGAGCAACAGCTTAGTAAAGTCACTAAGTGGTGCCATGATCAAAATTCACTTGAAAACATTTCAGTCTAAGTTCTAATGATTACATTTTGAAGTCATTTTTGAGAGAGGCTTACGAGGAGAGTGTATTTTTTCAAACCTTGTTAATAAGCCGACAGGAAAAAAATATTTCCTAAAAGGAAGTTACAACTGGTTTTGACTCGATATATGTTATGTGATTAGTGATTATTTTGGAAAAATGGAAATCTGCGAAGAACATTATTGGGTCTCTCTTGGCATCCCTTTTGCAGATCGATCATTTTTGCATTTTTGTGGTTTCATGTCACCCATGCTCTATATTTTGTTTAATAAGGGGTGGCCCAACACAACGGTCCCTACCGCATTCACATTTGATTGGGGTATTCGTGGAGCAACTTGATTTTCCCTCTAACATGTTTTCATCGAGCCGTCATCCACTTTTCTTCTCACATGACCAAACCATCTGGGGTTATTCAGGGCCATCCTTTTACCACTGTTATGTATCTCCACGGTTCAGCTGATACATTATTCTTCTTACGCCACTTTTGCTACCTTGAGATATAGTGTGTCAGAATTCCAAGCCACTGGTACTCCTTTATCAGCACTGTTCAGGCAGTGCCACCCATTACTACTTTGTTGGTCATATAATTGGCTGATTTTACTGACTTGCTTTTAAAAATCTGCGCAATAAAAATCCTTCATAAACGTTTCCGAAAAAACTATTTATATTTCTTACGTTGAATTTGGGTAGTCGATATTAAAATGTGAATGTTTTAGGTCATTTTTATTGCAAGTTAGTTCCGTTATAAATCCATTCAAGGCCTTTTTCTGAAAAAAAGTAAGTATTGGCGTTATTCATGGGTACCGATAATTTCGCCAGCAGGGAACAAGGAAGGGTTGCCTTTCCAAGATGTAGTATTTTCATAAAAGAGATATATTTGGGAATTCTTTAGGCCAAGCTCCATTTTCATTCTTTCAACATGACATGGTAATAGTAGCAGTATTAACAGCGAACATTTTATGACAAGGTGACAAAATACAAAATTCGCAAACGTTAAAACTAGAGGCTTAGTAAGTCGACTGCCAGCTACTAAGTTGATTGTCCTGGCGACGATAACATCAGAGTCTCTCTCTCTCTCTCGCTCTCTCTCGCTCTCTCTCTCTCTCTCTCTCTCTCCTTTTCTGTCGCTTGCCACCTCATGGTATGTGAGAATGAGCCCATTTTGGCAGAAGACCAAAGGGACTTTCTCTGGGCTTGTGTTTCCCCATTGCCAGTTTGTTAATATATTTATAAATAGGCTGTCTGTCTAATACTTAGCTGGAAAAGCAAGGGTACAATGAAATAGGGAACAGGGGATATTTTCAAACATTCCGACACAAACACACATAATATGCAGACAACACACACAACATAAAATATTATGGGTGTAATTATTTGCATGATATGTTCGTCCATGATCCCTTATTAAGAGGATGAATGACGCACAGACTGTACCTTGGTTTTTCTCATATGCAACTTCACATATGTATATATACTATTAATATATATATATATATATATATATATATATGTGTGTGTGTGTGTGTGGTGTGTGTATAAAATATATATATATATATATATATATATATATATATATATATATATATATATACTATCTGCAGTATGATCCTCAAACAGCAATTCAGGAATGCCGAAGACACATGGATGTTTTAAAAGATTTATTCATAGAGAAACGTTTCGCACATGACTATGTGCATCATCAGTCTGAAAAATGACAAAATAATAACATTAAAAATACTAAAAATACACAGGATTCTTAAAATGACAATTAAAAACATTAAAAGACTAAAAGTAAGAAGCAAAGTAAAAACAACTGCTGTTACACCAACCTTCAGGTACAGAGGAAGAAGATAGAATGACAAAAGAGGGAACAACAACCTCCAAAGACGACTATGACAGATATAGTTGAGCAGAGGAGCAGCCACCGTTTAACGATGGAACGAGTCTTTTAATATATAATGACTCTAACTGATTATTTTCATCCTGCCACACCGGTTTTTAATGTTCCGAAAAAACTTATGTATGCTTCAATCCCTTATATTTTTAACTCCAAATTTTCGCATAAACTGAAACGAATTATTGAAACCGAAATACCATGTATTAATTTAAAATTAATATCAAACAATCCCAGTAAAATTGGCTCCTTGTTTGGCTTCAAGGACCATCTGCAGCCCTTCATGAGATCCAATGTGGTCTATAAGTTTACATGCCCAGGATGTCCTGGTACTTATATTGGATCGACGAAGAGGTTGTTGCAGATGCGTTATTATAGTCACTTAGGGTTGAGTTTTAGAACGGGACAAAGATTGAGCAGACCAGAACATTCAAATATAAAAAATCATGCTATCAATTGTAAAATTGAGGTTAAGAAGCAGCACTTCTCCATATTAGCGTATTCTAAGGATGCAGATTATCTGACGACCTTAGAGTCATTATATATTAAAGACTCGTTCCATCGTTAAACGGTAGCTGCTCCTCTGCTCAACTATATCTGGCATAGTCGTCTTTGGAGGTTGTTGTTCCCTCTTTGTCATTCTATCTTCTTCCTCTGTAACCTGAAGGTGGTGTAACAGCAGTTTGTTTTTACTTTGCTTCTTACTTTTAGTCTTTTAATGTTTTTAATTGTCATTTTAAGAATCCTGTGTATTTTTAGTATTTTTAATGTATTTTATTTTGGTCATTTTTTCAGACTGATGCATGCACATAGTCATGTGCGAAACGTTTCTCTATGATAAATCTTTTAAACATCCATGTGTCTTCGGCATTCCTGAATTGCTATATATATATATATATATATATATATATATATATATATATATATATATATATATATATATATATTTATGTATATATATACTATATATATATACATGCACAAACACACACATGTATATATTATATATCAATAGAGGGATCCACAGTATATCCTTGTTTATCTAGATATAATATATTTTATACAAGCTTAAAGCATTTCGTCCATAACCTCCTGTGGTCTTGATCACTAAGCAAATGAGATATGGTATTTTGGTGAAGAATTCCAGATAAACATAAACAAACAGACAAAGAACATAAACAAGGTTAAAAAATTCGAACAAGTCACTGGGTCGCTTGCCTTTCCATAATTCGTTGTGATCTACGGGGCGGGACAAAGCGCCGGTCTTCTTCCTGAATGACATCTTGACGGTCGTTAACCGAAAAGGTAGTTTGTAGATTAGGCTCTGGAACGGGCGCAAGGATGGTTATTTACATTATCAGATTGAAGGAGGCTGTACACATTTCTGAAGTTCTTTATTCTGGCCCTTTTGCAAATTTCTTCACTCAAAAGTAAATTAATTCGTTCTGTATTCCAGTATTCCCCTCAAAGGTGTCATTCAAAGTGATGAGACTCCTTCCACAATTCTCCTAGTGGTCCTATCCGCACTCTTATAAATAACTTTTCCTCCCTTGAAGTCGATGGCATGATCGGAATCCCAAGCATGCTTAGCAATGGCGCTTGGGATTCCGATCATGCCATCGATTTCAAGGGAGGAAAAGTTATTTATAAGAGTGCGGATAGGACCACTAGGAGAATTGTGGAAGGAGCTCTCATCACTTTGAATGACACCTTTGAGGGGAATACTGGAATACAGAACAATTTACTTTTGAGTGAAGAAATTTGCAAAAGGGCCAGAATAAAGAACTTCAGAAATGTGTACAGCCTCCTTCAATCTGATAATGTAAATAACCATCCTTCGCCCGTTCCAGAGCCTAATCTACAAACTACCTTTTCGGTTAACGACCGTCAAGATGTCATTCAGGAAGAAGACCGGCGCTTTGTCCCGCCCCGTAGATCACAACGAATTATGGAAAGGCAAACGACCCAATGACTTGTTCGAATTTTTTAACCTTGTTTATGTTCTTTGTCTGTTTGTTTATGTTTATCTGGAATTCTTCACCAATACCATATCTCATTTGCTTAGTGATCAAGTCCACAGGAGGATGGACGAAAGCTTTAAGCTTTGTATAAATATATTATATCTAGATAAACAAGGATATTACTGTGGATCCCTCTATTGATTTCTTAGAAGCACGATACAGTGTTTTTATATTGCATATATTATTATATATATACATATATATATATATATATAGATATATATATATATATATGCATACGTATATATATACTATATATATATATATATATATTATATAATCATATATACATGTAAATATATATATATATATATATATATATATATATATGTATATATATTGTTGTGTGTAGTATGCCTGGATGAATGAACAAATAGGTTGACATAATGTAAAAGGACTTCCAAAGATTTAGGCGTCTCATGATTAGACCGTGATCTAAAATTCCATGTCTACGCTAATATTCCTTAATTGTCTCGGCTTCTTCCAGTCTCGTATATGCCTTCCGCCTTTAGATATTTGAATTGGAAAGAAGAGTGAAAATGCATATTTTAATACACTTCACCAGAAAAAAATGGAAATTAACTTGATTTCTTTTCCCTGTGTAGAAACGGAGGAAGGTTTGTGTTGACTTGGAACGATGGGTGGATGGTGGAGTCAGCACAATGCAGTCGGCATTCATCAAACGCGTAAGCTAACGTGCCGGAGGATGTTTGCGATTACGAACAGAACACAAGGACTGGAATGTCCTGAAGATCATATTTCGCCTGTGTGTACGGCAGACGTGTGTACCAACTACGTCAGAGAATGAGGTATATCTACATGAAAACCATGAATGAATTTTATGAGGGGGCAAACGTATAGGAATGAAGCTTTGCATACCGGGTCTTTATTCCCCCCTTTCTGCCTCTTGCAAATGGTGATAGAGCAGTAACGAAAGATTCAGGATAATGATGGGAAGGAAAACGACTGAAGCGCACTTAATAAAGTATATATGAAAATGCTGTGGAAACAAGACTGGCAATGTGTATCTATATATATATATATATATATATATATATTATATATATATATATATATATATATATTGGAACAGTTGCTTCCGAAATATAACGCAGTAATAATATATATATATATATATACTTATATATATACTATAATATATATATATATATATATATATATATATATATATATATATAATATATATATATGTATGTATGTGTGGTGTAGATATATATAAATTTAAAGGAATTTCATCACATCCAAAAAGGGAGGAAAGACACAAGTTTTCGTAACCAATGGAAAGACCAGAAAATTGCCAACTTCTAGGAGAATTCTGTAATGCTACCCGGACCCAACCTCCAATTAGTTTCCAGGAAGAAGAGGTCACGGTGAACCCTGCCTCTAGAAAATGCCGGGGATTAGACCACTGGAATTGCACGGAGAGCGAATAATTGAAAAGTGAAAGCCTGTTTTTTTTTTTCCCCCCTTTCTCTCTCTCTCTCTCTCCTTATCGGAAGACCGAGATAAGAATTCATGCTGGAACATAAATGGAAGGCTAGGATTACAAAATTGTGGGAAATGTTACTGGGAAGGGAAGAGATTTTTTCACCAGTATAAGAAGAATTTTTTATTTATTTCTTTTTTATACAGAAACAACTAAATAGATATAAAAGGCTTGGCAGGATGCCATTTCACCACAGTACGCCGCGAGACTGCCGGATGCATTTGATGTGAACTAAATAGATAAAAGATGCTGTTAATAGAGAATGGGAGTCGAAAGATTATGTGCTATTTCACCCCTAGAAGCTGCGAGACTATCTGATGCAAATGATGTAATCTTAGTAAGTAAAAAAAAAAAGTTATCAATGGACGATAAGAGTAAAAAGAAGATTGCTATTTCACCACAGTAAGACTACAGCAGTTTATAATGTCAAAGAGGAAGATATTCCAATATACTAAACACTGAAAGGGATAGAGAGAGCATTTCATTACAGTAGGAATTTTTTGAAAATTAAATATGGACATCAGCAAAATGTGAGTGAATTGCTTACCTCAATAACAATATCTAATGAAAAGAAGCCCAGCTTAGACTCGGGTTCGGAATTCAATTAAGAACCAAATTAAAAGCATCAAGGAAAATCTTTGAAATTGGCCTGCAAATATCAGCCTCTATATTTAGTGATGGACTTGATTCGACTCGGATGATCGTTCGAAAATAATAGTTCGTTCACGGAACGTTGATGAAATGGTTGGGAATTTTATTATTTGATGATCAGAATGGAATTCGACTGGGAAAAAGAAGGGGAGTCATTTAGGTACCGAATCTAATATTTGCATTGAGAAAAAAAGACAGATTTGTTCATGGAACATTTTCGACGCGAGATTAATGTGGAAACCCAGTGAAGTTAATGAAGGAGAGGAGGCGCAACAGTGGCGTAATCGGTTTGGTCTTGGCCTGCCATTTTGGTGGCCGCGAGTTCGATTCTCGTACATTCCATTGAGGGGTCAGAGATGTGTATTTCTGGTGATAGAAGTTCACTCTCGATGTAGTCCCGTTGATAAATAACCACTGGTTCCATGCAACGTAAAACCACCATTCAAACAAACAAACACACTTAAAGGAAAGGAAAGGTTGAGAGATAGAAGAATGTTATTGAAGGAGCGGAGCTCATAAGTACATTGACAGTGAGAATATTAGCACGGGGTTGAGACTTAAAGGGTTATTTTCATGTGCAAGCCACAGATGGAATTCTGGGACGAAAGACAACTGTTATAGAAAGAAGGTAGAAGCATCCGATAACACTGAAATTCTCTAGAAGAGAATCATCGAAATGGAGCCCCAGATGTTGGTTGAATGTACATAATGCTGAATTGCCTGTCATTTTATTATTTTTATTGTTATTCCTGCTATAGGTCTTCATTGCCCTTCATCATGCCACCTTGAAATTAGCATCAGAGTACAGGGTAACAGTTAGCCTGGTATGGATGATACATAAAACAGCCTGGACTATAAAACACATGCAGAGAAGAGGCCATGACCTCACAATGTGAAGAGAATTGTCATGTGTTACTGAGAGAAGCGGTGCCCTTAAAAAGAAAGTTCTGTTACAAAAGTGGAGAAACAGTAAGAACAAGTTATAACTCTGTATTTCGATGTGTCAGACGAACCAGTTAGTGACGGTACGGATTCCCATGGAAGTGTTCGGTTTAAAGGTACTGTCACAAAAGCAGGGTCTCTGGTACTTTGTTGTCTCTTGCTTCCAGAGTTTACCGAAAGCAGTCGGTAGCAGTGACGGAAGTGAAGCTTCCCTTGTTCAGTTTGCATCTATAATTCGGCAGCTATGTTTGCCTATCCAGATCATTCCCTCCATACAGCTGATAAAAGATGACATACGGAAGCACCCACAGACTATTATTATGGAAAGTCCTGCACTACTATGATATTCCCGTTAAATATCTAAAGCTAATAAAAAAAAAGCATCCATGAGGGAAATAGATGCGAAGTGAATATTCAAAAACTTTCTTGAATTCGCCGTAAACAGTGAGTGGAGTGTGTCTGGTTTATGTTATATAATGTTTCTTTGGTTGTTTGCTCTTCCCGTGGATTTTTATAATAATGAGAAAGGTTAGTCGGAAATGGAGGAGAAGGTTTAGATTGGAATAGAAACACGACAGGCTTAGTATGCAGATGCTTCTTTAATCAGCAAAGAAAACATCACAAGATTTCACAGGCGCTGCTTATTGGAATGCAACGAATATCTAAAGATGGAACTTGAGATAAATCCAAGAAAAACCGGGTAATGAGCACAGAGTACGAACAAAGGTACGGAATACAATGGATGGAGAAAGTGTGTATGGGGTTTCGTTTTTCAAGCATTGAAGAACATTGATATTCATACATAACTTTTATTCGTACATGCATAAATTGCGTACACGGAAGAAAATCCGTATAATTTATGGACATTCCATCTATGATGGCATGTTAGACACCCCTGACAGGGAACGAGTGGCAGTTGGGATGAATATTGATGAATTCATGTTATGAATGATTAGCCTCTTTTTCAGATGTCTACTCAAATATTACGATCTTAATTTCCTTATTATCCATTCATCAGCACATCACGATCATTTTGTAATTATTCAAAGAAAAATGTCCTATTGTCGGTATCTAGTATTCGTAAGTAGCTTATGCAGTAGTGAAGGAGCTAGAATACTAATTAAAACATGAAAAACTTAAGTATTTAGAAATTTGAAGAGATTAGTAATCGTCTTGGTATTTTTAAAGGCTAAAAAAAATGTGTGTGAAAAAGACTGCCAGAACGTATTGATTACTCTAATTGATTTTTGGTCTGCGCCCTTGTACTCATTTGCATTCGTGCTAGGTCATATTCTCTACCTTATTCGGTGCAGGATACATCCGTCATTCATAAATTGCATAATTCTTTTGCTTCGCGTTCAAAATAACGGTTCACCGGAAGGGTCAGTAACGGTCTATTCGTTATTCGATTGTCGATTGTGTCGCTTGTGTTCTGTACTATACCCATAGGTAATGTAGTACACAGGATCTGGCTGTGTCTTAACGATTTTATTGCTTGACCTTCATTTCGAAAGATTTTTCCACCATTGTTATCATAGTTATAGAACGTCTGAAATATTAGACTGACATATTTTGAACTGAGATTGCTTAAGTAGCTTTGTTTTCCATCGTTTGTTCTATGCAGTTGATATGATTCGTTGTTTTTATTTTTATTTGCGAATCATGATTTTCTTTTAATTAAATGTAATGATCTCGGTGGTTGCGCAGAAATTACAAATGGCTGACACCATATCAATCGAATACAAAATAATTTTGAACTGAATATCAGGTCAGGCGCTGTACACCTCAGATCATTCAGTCCAAGAAAATATTAAGAGATAAGGATTTGATTAATAAATTTGTCATTTGAGAGATAGACTGACCGATGAATGCTAAAGAAGTAACAAACAATAAACCATAGAGTTTTCAGAAAAAGTGGAGATAATACGTATAGTTATAGCTAATAAGCAAAAGCCTGGAAAGGTCAGTAGCGTGCAGGACAAGTCCACGTTTTCAAAAAAGAATGCTCATGAATGACAAGGAGAAAAAAAAAAAACTGAAAAAAGAAAAGTTTAGTAAATGACTGAAGATCTACTACATTTATATATATATATATATATATATATATATATATATATATATATATATATAATATATATATATATATATATATTAATAATCATACATATATATTATATATGTATACATATATACGTATATATATATATATATATATATATATATATATAATATATAGAGAGAGAGAGAGAGAGAGAGAGAGAGAGAGAGAGAGAGAGAGAGTCTGGAAATGGCAGAAACATTCTAGCAAAGAGGGCTTGCGTTGGTGTAAGAAGCCGCAAAAACTAACACAACACCGGCGAAGGAGACTATCATCGTCTTACAGTAAAGATTACTGTCGTTGTATGCTATATCTTGGTGTATAACATATTTTCCATCCAGACTCATAATAGAAGTTTTTTTCGACTGGGTAAAACCAAACTACTGGAAACTTTTGGATACAGAAAGCTCATAAATAAAACCTAGATTTTAGGGAGCGTTAGTATTGTTTTTCGGAGTTAAAAAAAAAAAAAAAAAAAAAAAAAAAAAATTTAATTGAAAGATTAACTTTAGGTCTTGTCACAAGTTCCTAAAGTTGCGTTCACACGGTCGAACAATGTCTGACGGACAAACAATGTTACCATATCATAGGCGAAGTAGGATGACGTCATAAGCGTTGAAACGATGGAAGTAGATCTGGCAACAAACAGTGGTACCAGATGAGGTTGTAGACCACTGTTTTTACTCCGCTCACAAGGCAAAGACCGGCAGACAATTGTTAGTTGGTAACAATGTTTGTCCGTCTGACATTATTCGACTGTGTGGACGCACCTTAAGATGCACGGTACGACATCGGCTAATCAGTGAAGTCTTAGTTATTATAGACCACTTTAGATCTCAGAGGTCAATACTATGTAACTGCTACTTTATATTGCATAAGAGAATAGAGAATAAACATAACAAGAGTTGCATCACCTGACTATGGACTGTATTACTTTCAAAGCTAAATTCATTCCGTTGGTTAATTCTTATAGCAACTTATGTACCACAGCAGTGTTCTGATAGAATTATGTTCGCTAAAACACCAAAAATAAACGAAATAATGATAACAAACTTTGATGGAAATCCAGAACGTCGTTTTCATTACGTAAACTGTGCGTCTGTGCCTAAACCGTTGTGCATCAGAATAGAAATTGTTCAAAAGGAGTTAAACGAAGTCTTTATCATTTCAATACGGGTTGAGGTTATCTTTATTAAACTTTGGGGTCAGCTATCACTGGTCAAAAGCCATGCTGGGTAAGACCTCTATTTTTATAGACGCAAGTTAAGTCAATTTGTGATACCAGTACCAGTATATAAGAATATTAATTCAATCAAGAAATAAGTTAAGAATACTGATCAGAACCCCTGACATGAAGCAATGATACTTTTGCAAAATGACATGTTAAGGATGGGATAAATCATATCAAATACAAACACCGGAACTCATTGAGGGAAGATCAAACGAGAGCATCACATTCCAACAGTGACGAGAACATAATCTTGCTTGATACCTAAAAGAAATGAAAAGTATAAACTAGATGTGCTTAATGCATTACCGATCAAAAATGTATTCAGTGATGCCAAGTTATTAAGCAGGTTGAGTAAACCACTTTATGTTTCTTGATATTTATAATAACGAGTTCCCTTTCTGCATGAAATCCTTCCATTTCGTTATTTATAGATTTTATTTCTCTGTCTTCCCCCATATTTTTCAGTTATTTGCTTGCACATTTGAAACGTAGACAACGTATGTAAACAAAAATAGAATTATATATATATATATATATATATATATATATATATATATATATATATATATATATATAATAAATATGTATATATATATATATATATATATATATATATTATATATATGTGTGTGTGTGTGTGTGTGTGTGTGTATGTGTGTGTTTTTACGTGAATATTCTTCATGAATGTATTAGGCTGTATACGTAGAGGAGCTAATACTGTAAAATAAAATAATTCCGAGTAACCAGGGATTTTCCATTGCTCAAAACTTCCGGCCTTCGTGAAGGTTCAAGAAGGACAACCAATGATTAGAAAGGGCTTCTCCAATTATTATCTAAACGGATATCAAGGGTTATTAGTTTTCCTATTGGTCGGATGAAATCTCGGATGGTGATGTTGAGGCTAGTGTCGAAAATACGCCTTGGCTGTCTTTACCTTCGTTTTCAGTTTTCTGTATAAGAAAACTATTGCCTCTCCGTCTACACTTTTTCTGTCCACCCTCAGATCTTAAAATCTACTGAGGCTATAAGGCTGCAAATTGGTGAGTTAATCATCCACCCTCCAATCATCAAACATTCCGAATTGCAGCCCTCTACCCTCAGTAGTTTTTTAATTTGTTTAAGATTAAATTTGGCTATAATCGTGCGTCTGGTAATTTATAGGACAGGCCACCGCCGGGCCTTGGTTAAAGTTTCATGGAATGCTAATCATACAGCATTATACCGAGACCACCGACAGATAGATAGGCAGAAGCACGACTATAGTCAAATTTAATCTTAAACAAAATAAAATCTACTGAGGCTAGAGGGCTGCAATATTCGGTATATTAGATGATTGGAGGGTGGATGATTAACTCGCCAATTTGCAGCCTTATAGCCCCAGTAGATTTTAAGATCTGAAGGCGGACAGAAAAAGTGTAGACGGAGAGGCAATAGTTTTCTTATACAGAACACCAAAAACGAAGGTAGAAACAGCCAAAGCGTATTTCCGACACTAGCCTCAACATCACCATCCGAGAATTCACCCGACCAGTAAGAAAACTAATAACCCTTGATATCCGTTTAGATAATAATTGGAGAAGCCCTTGTTAAACATTGGTCATCCTTCTTGAACCTTCACGAAGGCCGGAAGTTTAGAGCAATGGAAAATCCCTGGTTATTCGGCATGATTCTGTTTTACAGTATTAGCTCCTCTATACAACCCAATACATTCATGAAGGCTATTCACCAAAAACTACACACACACACACACGCTGTATAGCAAACTTGGTTGCGCCCAAGAAACTTCGGCGCATTTTTCAATTTTTTACACCTGAATTCATCTAGTGTCCACACTCTATACCTAAGGAGTGGTTCTTAAACTTTTTAGCTTTGCGTCCCCCTCTGCATTATGTATAGATCCTACGCCCCCTACCCCTGAAAAGTTTGCCAACTATAAACTATAAAAAATATGTTGCCTATTTGTATACTGAACCAAACAAAAACTTCTTTCAGTTTTCTTCTGAAGATTGAAAAAGAAACCCACAAAATCACTGTGTAATACTTGTTTACTTATAAATATTTACATTTTATTTTTTACTCCACACTCGAGTACTTTCAGGTCCTATTTGTAACACTGTGGGTTTCTTTTTCAATATTTGTATATTGTTATACTTCACTGCCTATGTAAAATTTATGGATGAATGATGGATTTTTGTTTCATTGCTATTGCATTTTTGATAAGTATGCACTGTGCCATATTTCAGCTGATTATGTTTTGGCCGTTTTGTAATTAACATTATAAATTAAGAAGTGCTTTCGCCCCTTGGAAGCCACTGGGGGAGCCCCCCCCCCCCCCTTTCTCCCCCTTTTAAGAATCACTGATCTAAGGGAACCATGCGTGTACTGAATGTTAATCATAGGTTATGTGTACTATATCAGTAACGATTCCACGCGCGTCACAAAGCGAGGAGCACCCGGCTCATACTCTTGAATCCGTAAGGTATCTGTATTTACAAGCATCAGTGAGTGATTTTTTTATCCTTTGCACGAATAACTGTGATCATATATATTTTATAATCCGATACTTTTTAGGCCTATCTGGCACAGTTTTCCTTGTCGAAAATGATGATAATGGTTGCATGTCCACAATAATATAGCTGTGTGAGAGTTGATAGTTCTTTAATAAAAAACAGTAGCTTTCGAACCTTGTGTTAGGGTCATCCCCATTTGACTGTGAATGAACGTAGCGCAGGGTTCGAAAGCTATTGCTATTTATTAAAGAACCATCAACTCACACAGCTGTATCATTGTGGACCTGCAAATAATAATAATAATAATAATAATAATAATAATAATAATAATAATAATAATAATAATAATAATAATAATAATAATAATAGTGAAACGCGTAAATGTGACTCGGACTTGACGCTACACATTCTTGCATTAGTAAGATCAACGAGAAGCAAAGATTTCAAGTCGAAGAGACTAAGTAAGGAGGAATAGCAAGCAAGATAATACCAGCGCCGTTTTACCAAAGTAAGAGCGAGCTATTTCGCCGATCGCCGTGGAAAATTGAACTACTACTAGTTCCAATATATACACTGAATGAAAGGAACAAATCCATAGTTGGAGTGGTTAGAGGGACCAGATAAACCTGTAAGTATGCGAACGAGGCCATCCGGGAACAGATTTCCTGTCCTCAAAACTCGAATCAGAGCGGATGTTGTCATAGAAAATACTAATGTAGATGTTTATGTAATGTTTACGATGTAGATCACCATTACAATTAGCGGTATTTCCTTCAGCGTTGTCATTACCTAAATGAATATCACCATATATATTATTATCAACGTATGAGATTTTGATCAAATTCTGTTATAGGATCTATTGATCACATTCACTAATGTTATGAGTATATTGATGTCATTGCAATGACGTCTCAATTTCTCAGTTACTTCAGATACACTTTCCTCTGACAGCCTTGAAATCCGAAAAGAAGTGATTGAGGTCATTCTGTTTTCCAGGTGGGATTCGTATTGGGGCTGTTTGCAAGACTGAGAATAGTGCTTTATCATCATGCACTCTAGTCGCGTCCTCTTGTGTATAGCAGTCAAGTGTGATACGGGACCTCCCTCTCGCGAAATCCTTGGAAATCTCGCTTGAGATTCTGGTATTGTTGTCAGAACTGAAGCCTTTGGCCAAGGTATATTCTTTGTTGCTGGAGTCTCTTCACAAGTTATATTTATTCAAGTAGCATTTTTTTGTTCCTTTTAAATGGATATTCTAGTGGCTCTCGTACGTATTCGTAACCGTTAGTACAAATCATTTTCTAGATTTAATTGTATTTTTTTTCTATTTAGATAAAATTCAACACGCTTACAATAATTTGCTTGTATATTATGTATATCCACCCTCGGCTGTTTCAAAATGGAATATCGTCACAGGCAAGGGATGTTTTCACCCGCTTACTTTGGTTAGAAATACGCGTTATCTTACCAGTAAGAAAATACTATATAGATTCAGCTCCTCTGGTCGTCTGCTTTATTTATTCCCGAATGATAAAAAATACACAACGTTATCTTATACGTATGTGATTATAAGCTTGAAGAGAACGGTATTTGTAAGAAAAAAAAAACGTTTATGAAAGAAATGTGGAAAAGATTAAAAGTGTAACTAACAGAACTTATAAAAAAATAACGCGCAAGACGACATTTTCTGGGAGAGCAGCGTCTAAAAATGAGGAGCATGTCCGTAAATAACACTGCCAAGAGAACTGCCTCCGTTTAACGGTAACTGGAACTTAGGAGGCTTAATTCGAGGAAGTGTGTCGGACATTCAGAATTAAAAGAAAATCGTGTCCTATGTTTTCCAACACATTTGGAGTACTTGTAGGAACCTAACTGTCTCCGTAAAATAAAGTTGGCTTAAAAATATTTTTCGATTGGAAAAGTACCACAGTTCATTTTGGGCAGTTCATTTTGCATCAGGTAAAAGAACATCTTGTTCTGCCATATGCGCACTTGTGTATATATATATATATATATATATATATATATATATATATATATATATATATACTATATATATCTATATATATATATATATATATACTTGTATAGATGTCATGTTTACGCTGTTCGATTGCATTTTTTTGAGACTAAACTTAGTGCAAGTCAAGGTAAATATCGCTCTGGCTATTTGCGACGAGGTAAAAAAAAAAAATATTACTTTGCACTCTTCATTCTACGCCAGTGCTTTTGTACTTAATATTAAACTTGTATTTGGTTTGAAAAGGATGAAGATTTTCACTAAAACCTCACAGAGATAATGATGTGTTTACATCAGTGCCAAAGTTTCAATATCAAAATCTTTCCAAGTGAAAGACGAATCCATAAAATGTAATAAGTTTATTTCGCCATTCCCATTTCTGTAATACTGGGATAGTTTTTTTTATTATTTCTTTTCCTGGTTTTGTATTACCTGATTGTTTCAGGTGCATCACTTTTCGGTATTTTTGAACGTGAAAGGTCCTCAAATCGGAAAAAATTTCCGTTATGGAAACGATGAACCTCACCCTCCCTCCCCAAACAAGCAACATGGTATGACCAAAGCCCAGACAGTTTAAACATTATGAAAAACACGTCGCAGGAGATATAACTCTCAGCAATACCTTTGAAGCTCAAGAGAGAAAGAACCACAGAAGCCAGAACGAGTAAAATATAACCTGAGGGCGTACCGGAACGTCAACAAATGCAGTGAGAGGCAGAGTAACTCCAGAGGATGTTCCTCGTCCTTCCCGGTCGACTGTCCAACTGAGTAAGAATCCAAGTAGGTGAGGTTATCCACTAACCTACTTATAAGTTGTGTCCCCCATTCAAGGGGCGCAAATCCGCCCGGCTGAATAATTGGGGATGATGGCGGGGTTGGAAAGGTGGGAAGGAATGCCTCCCCCCCCCATTTGACGGTTTTGAACAAACCATTACGTGATCTGCAAGTGTTCAACAGTTTAGCGTCCATGAGAATAATATATTTGTCTTGTGTTACGGTCAAAACAATTTATCACATTTGTGTAGAACTTCGAACCGGTTTTGAGTTTATCCTTTGGAGTTTGTTATCAGAAGTCGTTTTAATGTTGAAAAATTGGGGGTCTCTCTAAACTATATTGTCACATTAATATGAACTCTACATGTATGTTTTCTTGCCTATGTTCAATTCCAAGCATTGGTAGATTTCCTTACATTAACATCACTTTTACATCTTACTGTGCCTAGAACAGTTTCTTGAATTTCTTAGAAAGATTTCCGTCTTATGATAAATCTGGGAGTAAAAATTCGAATTGAAACAACTTCTTTTGCATCCTTGAGATGTCAATATTGCATCATTAACTAGATGTCAATATTGCATTATTTACTGTATGTCAATATTTCATCATTGAGTTGTCAATATTGCATCATTGAGATGTCAATATTGCATCAGTAACTAGATGTCAATATAGCATCATTGAGATGTCACTATAGCATCATTGACTATAGATGTGAATATTGCATCATTGATTACATGTCAATATTGCATCATTGATTAGATGTCAATATTGCATCATTGATTAGATGTCAATATTGCATCATTGATTAGATGTCAATATTGTATCATTGAGATGTCAATATTGCATCATTGAGATGTCAATATTGCATCAGTGACTATAGATGTCAATATTGCTTCATTGACTATAGATATTGCTTCATTGACCATAGATGTCAATATTGCATTATTGACTATAGATGTCAATATTGCATCCTTGAGATGTCTATATTGCATCATTGAAATGTCAATATTACATCATTGACTATAGATGTCAATATTGCTTATTGACTATGGATGTCAATATTGCATTCATATGTTCACTAGTGCATCATTGGATTAGATGTTCAATATTTGGCCTCATGGGACGATTAGATGTCAATATTGCATCATTGAGAATAGTCAATTACTGCATCATTGACTATAGATGTCAATATTGCATCATTGAGATGTCAATATTGCATCATTGACTAGATGTCAATATTGCATCATTGACTAGATGTCAATATTGCATCATTGAGATGTCAGTATTACATCATTAGCTATAGGTGTCAATATTGCATCATTGAGATGTCAATATTGCATCATTGACTAAGATGTAAATATTTTATCATTGACTAGATATCATTGTTGCATCATTGACTAAGATGTAAATATTTTATCATTGACTAGATATCATTGTTGCATCATTGACTATAGATGTCAATATGAACGCTGCACCTGGAATGCAGGATCTTTCTTTCTCTCCTTCTCTCTCCACTCTATGGTTTTTCCAGTGTTGTCTGTCCAACCATAAACATCGTGAGGGTGCGCATGTAGTGAATAGCGCAGTCAAAAGAGAAGTGATGATTAAACCACAAGGCTCCCTGGCCGGTGAAGCTTTTTTCGTCTTCTTGATGAAGTTAGGAATGCAGACAAGTTTCTTCCTGGACTTCGTGGGAAATTGCGTGTTTAGGGTCTTTCGTTTTACCCCAAACACTCGCGCTTCACCCTAAAAAAAAAAAACGCACAACACCATTATCGTCAGAAGAATAAATTGACTCTTATTTTGGAAATATGAACTTGCATACTATGTTTCTCTGTCTTTATAAAGTTAAGTTTTATTGTCTTTTTAGAGTATGCAATAAGACAGTGAAGGATCACTGCAGTTCCCGTTGGCTTAATAGTAAATAATTGTTGCTTTCAGCAGCGACACAGTTCAAGAGCGAAACCTTGATGGCGTTGTGCTGGAAAGCTTCCTAGTAGCAAACAGATAGCAGGTTACAATTAACTGGCATAGTTCTTCCTTTGTTAGGTATATTAGTTCCACTTTTTTCTGATTAAAATAGATCTGCTTTTAATCGTAATGCTTCTTTTTTAAAATTCTCTCTCTCTCTCTCTCTCTCTCTCTCTCTCTCTCTCTCCTCTCTCTCTCTCTCTCTCTCTCTCTCATGACCATCCATTAGTATTTCTCAAAGGAAATGGCTACATACATGAATAAGGAAAAATGTATTCAATCAAACAGCTTTCGTCAGATCATGTAATATCCAAAATGTACAAAATAAAATAAAATCCAATTAATATCCTTATCGAAGCTTCATGAATCTTTCAAGCCCGGCGTGGACTTCATTTCATTATGTAAATTTCACATCAGGTATGGAACTAGTAACTAGTCTTACAAATACACAAGACATACATTCTGATGGGCCTTTCTTTATTGTGTTAATGGCGAATGGAAATGCGAAACCCGTAGAGATAGCTGTTAAAAGTAACTCCTGCCGTAATGGGACTACCAATATCAATACCAAAGGTATTGGTGCTATGTAATGAAATCGATCAAGCAGCCAATAGAAAGGGAGAGAAATTCGTAAGAGGAAGGATTTGAAGACATCGAAAACAGGACGTTCTGAAGACAGAAGAAAATGGGAGAATCAAACGAGTCCAACAGTAGTCTGAAGTCTTCTAACTGCGGGGCCAACCGGAAAGGTCGGAATCGGTATTCATCTTCCCCGAACAAGAATTCCTAGACGGAGTGCCATTAGGGCTGCCTTACCGTATCGTCTGTTCAATATGCAGTCTTTTCGCCTAAAACCGTAAGAAGGCTTCCTAACGGTGATGCACCGTGAACTTTTTCAACAACTTTTAGTTAATAACTAAAGCTTGGAAGGGAAGGCCTTTCTTTAGCAGTGGTTGTGTGAGAAAATACGCTATTGCGCAGCCAGTCAAGGACAAAATATCAGATTAGCTGGGAGCGCATTGGGTTTCTGGGCGCGTGGTGGAAAGGCGTCTCTCAGCGTGAGGGTATTTGACCCGGCGGCGTCGGCTGCTCCACGTAAAATCGTAGACGAACGGCGACGGGTCGTCCGGGCGCTAAGCTCCGCCCACTAGGTCGCCGTAGCCCACTCCAGTTTTGAAATGTTCAAAACAAGTCGTGGGTGGTCACGCCAAATGTCACCTGACGTAGCTCCAGGCATTGCACGTGGGAGCCACGGTGACTGCTGCGGGGTAAGCGCTAGGGTCACCAGCATCGTTCGCCGTCGTTGTTTTCTTTCCGCGGCGAAGCACGCGGGCCTCCTAATTGCGCTGTAGCCTACGGCGAAACCGATTCACACATTTACAACCCTGTACGACATGGCAACGCTGTAGCGTGGTATAAAAGGTCAGGTCGGCGCCCTCAGGTCAGCTGTTGTTTCCGTCTCCCAAGACCAGCAGTTTCCTTCAAGCTCTCCACAGCGCCCTTCAAGATGCCGAACCTCCTAAAACGACCAAGGAAGGGACCATCAACATCTTGCAGGACCTTCTTTCGGCCCGGAAAAGACTCCTACAGCCACTCCTACAACCACTCCTGCAGACATTCAGGACAGGGAAAATGTCAACTTCCACCTACAGGAGTCGGAGTTGGATGAGATTCTGACTGATGACAGCGACACGGAAACTTTCCATTGACGAGGGACAGAACGTTCCCTTGTCGAAGACATTCATTTCTTCTGAATAGCAGTCTTACAATAATGGTGTAACAAATAATGTAAATATCTGAGAGGAATTCTTATATACATCTAAAAAATATTATCTTGAATAGGTAGAATTCCTATTTATTTCCAAGAACGTTTGATAAGTTATTTGAAGTTATTCTATATTCGCTTAAATATAAATCGCCCCATAGTCACAGTATTATATGTCTTAAGTGTATGTCTGAATGGTAAAATCGAAGCAAGAAAATTCTAGTGCTTAGTTCTTATTATAGTACTTATCCTATGTTCATTTATTTGTGATGTTACATTAATTACATATTATATATATTACAGATGGCTACTATCAAAAAGTTACCATAAAACTAAAATAGATAAATTTGTAGGAAAACAACGACGAGACGAGCTGTTACAATGATTGTTTACTGAACGGCAAGCTCTGTTCACAGGCCCGCCCTTTTGTACCCTACGGCACCACAACGGTGGGCGTGGTCTTGACGTGAAGTTGACGTACATAGAACATTACAATATCGGCGTTACTTTCAGGTAGACGTCCGACCTTGCTTTCTTTGCGCGTACATTTGCGGCGCAATTTACGGTGCTGGCTTTACGTCCGTTAGCCCGTGTCCTTTTTACCAGCTATTCAAGGTCATTTCACCGCGATGATGCCCACGATCCACATACGTGGGCATACGCCGTCGTGATACGTGAATGTGTGACCCCAGCATTAAGGGCTGCCCACGTGACGGAAGAGGGAGGAAGGTAGCACCTGTACGGGCAAGAGAGAGAGAGAGAGAGAGAGAGAGGGAGAGTCGAGAATGAAGACGTGTGGATGAAAGGTGCAGTCATGCCAGGTGGTTCGTTCAAGAAAAAAAGTTTATATTTATTATGAAGCACAATACTTGTAGACCTCTGGTCAAAAAGTGACTGTTATTATGACACCCACTGCATTTCAGTCGGCGATGATTTCTCTTTCTACTCTGATTTATTAGATGATACAGGATGTAATAGCTCTCGTCACTGGTTACAATATTGCCGGAAGTGACGGCACTACCTACTACTCTATTACACCGGTGATCTTCCGATCAGCGGAGTTAAGCAACTCCGAATGTGGTCAACGCTTGGATTAGTTACCTACACCGACTGAAATACGCGACTGCCACATTTGCTGTTTTTTTTCTCTCTTTTTTTTCTTTTTTCCTCTTTGTAGCAACGGCTTACAATGAGGCCTGTAACTGATACTACTACTACAACCACTGCTAATTTTAAGTGATGAATACAGGGATATTACGTTGAAGGTTCCTCATTGCCTAACATACCCCGTTTGAATATATCGTGCGTTCGTAGGGTGAGGGGGAGAACTGCTCTACGAGATTTTACTTGAATTTACATATGCACGTGCTTCGAATTATGCATGAAAGTTATGGCCAGTGACCCATACACATAACTGCACGGGCTCTGTAGATTCTAGACTCGGTGGCTTTTTGTGTTGTTTATAAATTAATATAGAAAGCGTTGTATACTTGTTTTTTTTCATCTGTCCACCCGCCTGTGGTGTTTGCATATGGTAACACTGCGTCCCAGGCTTTAGATAGTTACATTCAGCTTACATTCAACAATTGTAGCAATATCCTATTTCGAATATTAACGGTGTAATTCGCATACAGTAAATTATTAAAACACTTTTCAGTTACAAATGTACACCCAGATATCCTTTTATTTACCTAAAACTTACACATAGCGTAACTATCTGAAGCCCGGGACGCAGTGCTACCATACGCAAACACCACAGGCGGGTGGACAGATGGAAAAAAAACAGAGTATAGTTAGTACAATTCTATAGAGGAAAGTGGTCGGCACAAGAGAAACGCACACTTATGAAACAGTAGATTGAAGGTCGGTATAAAGATCAATCCTATGGGGAAATAGAAAAGAAAACGAGTAAAAAAGATGCGCTGAAGTTTCTTCAGCCCAATCATGTTTTCATAAAGTATATAATGCTGATTGAGCCTTGCTCATGAAACTTTCAATCATGGCCCGGTGGTCCTATTGCGTTGCCAGACGCCTGATAACGAAAAAAACTACTGAGGCTAAAGGGTTGCAGTTTAGTATGTTTGATGATTGGTGGGTGGATGATCAACATACGAATTTGCAACCCTCTAGCCTCAGTAGTTTTTAAGACCTGAGGACGGACAGAAAAAGTGCGGACGGACAGACAAATTGCCATCTCATTAGTTTTATTGTACAGAAAACTAATAAAAACTCCTAAGGCTAGAGCGCTGCAATTTGGTTTGTTTGATGATTGGAGGGTGGATGATCAGCATACCAATTTGCAACCCTCTAGCCTCAGTAGTTTACTTTTAGTCTACTTTTACAAAAAGCTAAAAAAGGTCGAGGGAAGAGGGACGGTGTCGCAATCTAGCCCCGTTCAACCTTGAATTAACCAGTAAGGACGGTCTGTTTTGTTGCTTCTCTCTTCACAGCGTTTTCATTTTAACACCTGATTAGTGTAATACACGCACGCCCGAGCTCACACGTGCACGCCATATATATATATATACATATATATGTATTTTTAATTTATGCTAAAACATTATATTACGAAAATTGGTCAGTTGCTGCTATAGCAAAATGTACTTGAATTCGGCGGATATATATATATATATATATATATATATATATATATATATATATAATATATATATATATATATATATATATATATATATGTGTGTGTGTGTGTGTGTTTGTTTGTTTGTTTGATTGAACTGGGGAAGATTTATTTTCTTCTTCATAGTCCATGTGTTCCAGTCCCCACTATGGAAGTTGGTTTTTTTTTTTCAATTGATATGTAAATATGAAAGGAATAGTGTATAATTATTCGTTAAAACATATATTGGATTGCACAGTTCTTGTTGAATGGAAGATGACATCTTGCATTTATCATTTTTTACTGGATTCGTCTAAACTTCTGAAGATGCACATTTGTTTCCTCACCAATGAATCATTGGTCATCCTTGTACTTCACTAAATATTTTTCCACATCGTTCTGAAAAAAATTATTGGAGGTAAAATACCATCACGTACTTACATATGGCAATTAGACCTGTCTAATCTTCAGGGTAGTTAGACTACTTCTTCGCACATTTTTCAGTAGAGGGGCAACGAATTCATGGACATTATTCTTGTTAGAATTGTTTAACCAGACCACTGAGCTGATTATTCACATAGAAGAACAATATACAAACGAATTGACATCTTGCAGCATAAGTGTCACATTGAATCAGATGCGATTCTTCTTAATACAAGATTAAAATACAAATACAATGTCAATTACAATATCTAAGGAACAAGTTATTCAGAACAAATATATATAAAAATAAGTGTATCAGGAATGTTTATAAGTTTATCACAATTAAGTCTTGTTATCAGTCAGCTGAGTTTCAGTTCTTTTATAAATAGAGCCTGAATCACCACCCCATTCAATATTTATGTACTCTATTCATTCCATGCTATAAAAAAAATTCATAGTACCCGTGCATCTGGTATCCAGCCCCGTCTGTCCCTTACGACGCTCCTGATTGTCTAGTGATCAGCCAGTTACGGCTGCTAACTCGCCAGTCTCTCCCAACCGTCACCAAGTAAACATCTTCGCTCCGACCTCTCCTGATGAACATTCCCTTCAGAAGTTATAACTTTCATGGCACCCCAGCTTTTCCCGAAAAGTAGTGTTTCCCAATTTCATCACTAAACATCGATAATGTATGAAACACAAGACAATAAATGATGAATGCCCTGTGATGTCATGTAAGGAATGAAAGAATATATTTTTAAGATTTCATGTTTATTTCACTATACAAATTTTAGCATTTTGTTTACCAAAGTACATAATTCATATATCATTATAATCCCTAAATCATTGGCTTGACATTGTTTAGAGATGAAATTGGGTAGCACTACTTTCCTGTGGGTAAAACTGGTGTGTAATGAAAAACATGTATGTCAGGAGAGGTCGGAGCGGAGATGTGTATTTGGTGACGGTTGGAAGAGACTGGTGAGTTTCCAGCTCTGTGACTGGCTGATCAGAAGCCAATCAGGAGCGCCGTAGGGGACGGGGCTGAATGCCAGATGCATGGGTGCTGTGAAGTTTTCATAGTCACATAAGTTTTTGTTAATGTAGCCAGACTGGTTGTGTATATGGAATTTTTCATCTTTCGTACATTAGTGTATCTGGTTCGAATTACATACTCTGTGAATGCAAGTCCATTTGATATGCTATATGAGGGCTATCTCATGATTGTCTTGTTCATTGTCAAGTAAAAAAATAATTTTGCAGCTCCTTTTCAATAAAGTGTTCACCGTTTTCAGCCTGATAAACACAAGAGACAAGAGTTTGAAAAAAAAAAAATCTTAATTTTTGGAAAACGTTTAGAACTCTACATGTTACAATGAAAAGTGCTTAAAGTTAGACTCCCTTTTCATACATATATATATATATATATATATATATATATATATATATATATATATATATATATATGTATATATATATATATATATATATAATATATATATATATATATATATATTTCTTTTCCACCGTTATGCCTACATTAAGGGGTCGGTTGCCTGATGCGCCCTCTCCACTGCCTTCTATCAAAGGCATCTTCCTCCAGCAAACCTCTTCCCTCCATATCTTCCTACTTTATCTGTTATAATTATTATATATATATATATATATATATATATATATATATACATATATATATTTACAGCCAGGTCGAGGGTAAAGATTTTGTTTTGGAAAGACTTTACGAACTGGCCCTACTTTAAATTCTTTGGAAACGACAACGGACGAAACGGGCCCCTCCTCATGTGAACAGGAAATATAAATATGTATCCTTCGTAAATTATCACAAAATGACATTTCTGTGGTTGGCTAATGGCCCGTTCGCATTTTCATGCTGGAGAAATCGGTATGGCAAAAGGGGATAGATGATGAGTCCAAATACATCTCAAAAATCAAAACAACACTTCTACTGTACTCTTGAAGTTTCCGTTCTAACTCAAGCAACGTTCCAAATTCAATTCCTCCATTGCTTGCTTTATTTCATGCTCTTATGAGGCAAAAGGTTAGAACAAGTGTCAGAAGGAGGCTTGTCAACACACACACACAAATATATATATATATATATATATATATATATATATATATATATATATATATATGTGATGTGTGTGTGTGTGTATGTATTTTAGGCTCATTTTTACTTCATTGGAACTCACACTAAAAGATTTATATTAGGCAATTTGGTTATCAGTGGCAGTTTGATATTTTGAGATTTCTTAAGTACCCTTGACTCCCGTAGCTTTACACTGAGGCTATGACAATGTATGTATGGTACTCTGGTATTAATATGTTTGGTACTTAAATAACTTTCTAGCTTAGAGAGGTTCTTTGAAGGTAATATCTGTAGAAGGAACAAATATTAATATCTAGTATGTGGCTTTGAATCTGTAATGGATTATATATATATATATATTATAATAACACATATCTATATTGATATATTATATATTATGTGTGGTGTGTGTGGGTGTATATATATATTATGATAATTATTATATATATATATATAATATATATTATATTTATGTATATATATCATTATATACATATATATATATATATATATATATATATATATATATATATATATATATATATATATATATATATATATATGGTTGTTAGGAGTAGTTTTCCAAATTTGACACTTGTGAAGTGCCTATCTTTACGCTCAGGTATCAATGTACTATAAGCCTTTTATAATGCTTTCTGGATTAGAAAGAGTCACAAATCACGGCTACGATCACAATGGCAGCTGGTTTTTTAGAGACGATTCAATAATAGTCGGAAGTCGAAGATAGTTAGGGAAAAAGACGTTTCTTTTTAATTTGTGATAGATTAATCTTGAGCACATGGTTGAAGGTCAACGAAAATGTCCTGTAATAGAAAGAAAACAGGAAAGGTAATACAGTCCAAAGGCGCGCACTATTACCTGATGACACCGGTAAGTATACTAGAATATAACGTGCGGTGAATTAAGAAGCTGGATGGCCTGCGTCTACCACACAGACGAATCCCATGTGTTTGTCAGAGCTTCTGTGCCAAAAGGGTAAGCTGTAATCGGAATAACAATACGGGTAAATCCCCTGAACACCATATATTTTCAGGTGCAAGACTTACAGAAATGGTCCTAGACAGTGTAAAACCTTAATCGAATGTATGGATGAAAGAAGATAGGGATTTGCGACAAGTTGATTATGAATGAAGTAATTACAAGTGTTAATGGAATCATAGTAATGATATATGCCATGAAGATAGATTCTTCGGAATAATATATCGCAAAGAAATTCTCGCCAAAGTTTCAGCATTTGGTATTTTCACTCGGGTCCGAGCATTGCTCTCTTTATAAGTAATAGCGCTATAAATGAAATTAATAAAATGTACTTATGGTTTTAATAGTTTGATATATATATATATATATATATATATATTATATATATATATATATATATATATATATATATATGTGTGTGTATGTATATGTATGTATGTATGTCAGGTATTCAATGCTACTGTGACCGTAATGAGCATTATAACCTGGACACTTGTGCTCTAGGAAGAATGAGTGATTTAAGATGAAATTAGCGTTTCAAGTCAGAAGTAAATGAATCTCCCTCCTAAGACAAACAAGTATTTGACCATTAGCACTCATTTAGTGTACAAGGTAGAAAGATAGCTCTCTAGGCGTATTGCATATTGATGATATGCGAATCACAGCCACTTGCCCGTATTCCTTTGGCAATAAATCCGAGTACAGATTAAATTTAAAATCCTTAGGATTCGATGTATGTGGAGAAGAGGGGAAATACAGGATATCTGATATCTTTAGGAAAGACAGTTGAATATTGTGGCACTTAATGGAACATATGTTGGAGGGCAAGATAAGTAGGACTGGGGAGGACAAGATGTGATGGGATCGATGTGGTCAAGAATATGAAGAGTTAGGGAAATTGTAGCGTTAGCAGTGTCAGCAAGACTTTGGGAGAAGTGGAAGAAGAGTGCGCGACATCTTGAGAGTGAGAGATACGAGTCTCTGGGAGAGTCATAGGCGAGTGTCTAACTGGATTTTAGATCCAACAAGGATGGTTGTACCCAGGGGTACAGACACGAAGGTAATTGACAGGGAAAAGGTGGCATAAATTGCAGGTATAACATTAGAGTGAATAAGAGAGAAAATATCGCATGTACCAGTGTGGAAAAAAGGTAAGTATATCTTAGTTTTACCAGCCCACTGAGCTGATTAACAGCTCTCCTAGGGCTGGCACGAAGAATTAGATATCTTTACGTGACTAGGAACCAATTTGTTACCTAGCAACGGGACCTACAGCTTATTGTGAGATCCGAACCACATTGTATCGAGAAATGAAATTCTGTCACCAGAAATAAATTCCTCTGGTTCCGCGTTGGCCGAGCCGAGAATCGAACTTCGGACCACCAGATTGGCAGCCGAGCGCGAAATGCACTCGGCCAACGTGGAACTCCATCAGTGTGGAAAAGAATGTATATATTGGTCAAGGACAAAATGTTCTAATGAATAAAATTAAACTGCATTTTCAGTTAAATGAGTTTAACCCACAGAATTTTGGTAATTTTGAGGTAATTACAGTTTTGTAATGAAAATGGAGATTTTTAGTGTTATTCATCTTCCTTCTCTATGTAAGAGTCTGTACTGTTTCGCATAACTATGCATGAGACCAAGTTGCGGCGCCTAATGGATCCTTAGGGACCCTTTAAGGAGGTCATCGAGAGTAAGCCGGACGCACAATTCCTCATTCCCTTCCATGGTTAGAAGGTGCAGGCCCTAATGTAGTTGTATGTTGAATAAGGTGCAGGCCCAATGTAGTTGTAAGTTGAAAAACCAACAAATTTTGGACTCTGATACATTGGTCTTATTTTATTTCAGTTGTTAGGCTCCGGATACAACCTATAAAGAAAACGGGCACATAGTCCTAGAGATTTTGATCATAGCCCAATAGTAATGAAAATCTTGTCATTATATCTGGCATCAATCATTTTTTTTAGTGTCCTAAAATATTTTCCATAGAATACGGCTTTACAAGCGAAAAAGCTCGCATCAGCAATAGGGTCAAATATCAAAAGCTTTCTACACTCATTGATACGATTTCACCTTGGGAGGTTTTCATTTCCAGGCAGTCGGCAAATTACAGCCGGGTACGTACAATTTTTTAGAAGTTCCAAAACAGTGTCCAATGCCATATATTCCATGACCATGTAATGGAACTTAACATCGTCTCGGGAATAATTTGCTGTATCTGCCAAAGTATTAATATCCCAATTTTATGTAAGAAATTTCTAGCTGTCGGTAAAGATGTCCGTTACTCCTTGCAAAGGTAAAGATCTCTCAGTACTCCTCAGAACCTGTTGTTTTCTCTCTGGGTTGGTCCAAGAGTTGCTACTTGGCGTTTTTAATGGTTCTTGAATCTTCCACCAGAATGTTAGCGTAAAACATTGTCAGCCACCAGGCTTGTTGTCGAGTAGATTTACAAGTGACTCAGTCTTGCAAGGAAGACCAAACTGATTGCGAAAATTATATTTTTAAGTGAAGTTATTTTTCTCCAGATCATGGGCGTTTACTCGACTCTGACTGGAAGGTAACAACCACTGCTTATTGTTTGTGTTGGTCCAAGACTGTTTCTGGTCTGATATCACGAAGATGATTTCAGACGATTTGGACTCTTTGGACTGGCATTTGGATGTGTTCAAGGCTAATTGATTCCTGGTAGCTTGCGACCAGTTTTATATTTATTTTTATTCTGCATGGATAATATTTTCTAAGCAGTTGTAGATTACTGTGAACTGTTGTTCATTAGTGTTCTAAGTGCTAATTATCTTGATTTAAGTAGACTGAAAAATGTGAAAACTCATATTATTTGCCGGCTGTATATTTAGATATTGAATGAATATATACAAAATTTCATATAGTTAAGAGGACAATGTCTGGCTTGCAACGTGCAGTCATCTTTCCTAGGATGTTTGTGAACTCAGCAAGCAATCATATACAGGAATATAGCTTCGAAAACTCTTTTTAATGCTTTGGCCATGACATCTGCAGTATAATGGAGCTTAACATCACATGCATAATTAACGTTGATTTTTTTTATTAGTTTTTCATCAGACTCTGAAGTTCCCGACTATCAGAAAGCTATTTTAATAAATAAAAAAAAAATCAGTGTCCCTCCCACTTTACGCCAAAAAGGATGTTTTTATAAACAGTATAAATATAAGACTTTTCCTTTTCATTCAGTAATACCGATGATAACGAAAATTTCCACTCTCGTAAATAGTTAAACGAGAAAATCAACAAGTCAAGTCACGATCCTTTCTTTTTTATTGTTCCAAAGTTCTGGATCAATTTGGATACCTATATAGCCATTTTGGGGCACAGAAACACAATCATATATTCATATATGTGTGTGTCTCTGTGTGTAGGTTAATGGGGGAGGGGGGGGGGTAATATGCATTGAGGGAAAGACTGGTGTCCTTATGTACTGGCTGGTTCTTTTGTTCTATTGACTTAGGTTGTGACTCATAATTCGAAACAGCCTCGGACCAGATCAGAACGTTTTGTTTTACGGTATCTTGAGACGAACGTCTGCTGCATTCTGTCGTACCTGTCAGTCCCAGGACCTAACGGGAGTTAATCCGAGGTACAGAAGAAACAGATTAGGACTGTCCTGATATAGGTTTGTTCTTATTTTCAAGGGAGGCCTTTTAATTCAGAGCTCTCGTGCCACGTTCATTCATAGTAGTACGTTATCGTAGCAGTATTAAAAAAAACGAAGAATGAATCAATTTGTGAACAATGCAGATTGATAAATCGACGAAGAGGCCACGGTCAAGAATATACGTATAGGGTTTGGCAGGTCTTGAACCGGTCCATGCTGCATAAAACAGAGTCGAGCCCGCCAGCCTGTAACCGGAATCTACGGTGATTTAACCGTTATGTCGTAGCTCGTATAATATCTTTAGATAAAGACGACGTTCAAGACGAGCCGGTGAAACGCTGCAGGAATAATATCCCATGAGGGAATTACGCCGGGTCCAGACTCTGTCTTTTTTCTTCGTCCCTTCCCTCTCGCTCTCGCTCCTCATACGTAAAATACATGTATACATACATACGTACATACATACGTATGTGGATACTGCATAATGTATATATATATGTGTGTGTGTGTGAGTGTGTTTTTGCGATTTAAATTCGAGTCGGTTTTCAGTGATAGACAAATAAATAAGTTTTACATATGAAATGAATTGGTTCCTTCTGGGCTGAAACAAATATCCACTCACAAATATTCCTTTCAGCTCCACACCAAAACAGAGAGGGTTAACAAGGTTACTATTTAAAAATGTTATCGTAAAATACAGTATTAACACATAAAACAGTAGAAGAATGGAAAACGAATAAAGAGAAATATAAAAATGAAGGATATTTAAAATCACCAAAGTTGAGAGTCATGAAAATACTAGACTGTTTAAGCCCTACAATAATAATAATTAAAGGTAATATCAACAAATATACACTGGAAAAGCAGTACCAAACTCATGAGTAGTTAAAAGCTAAAAATGTAAAAATCTTCAAATCGGATGTGAAAATGTTTGACACTGCTATATTGCAAATAACATTTTAATTCAAGAATATTTACCGAAATGTCGATTACTTTAAGAATCCGATCCCATCAGTTTCAATAAAGCTATAATTTACAAAGACGTCTTTCGTCATCAGATTATTAATGAAGTTGGTCTTTACAGGAGTTCAGTGGCCTTCCTTGACCCACATATATTTTATGTGTGCATAAGATATTATTGGACTTTAACGGAGCTTTATGGTGGAATTGATGCAGAATTGGCTTTTATTCGACAACTCAGTTTTATAATGGAGTTTTTTTATAGTTCCCGCACTTCTGAAATCACGCTATAACGAATATATACGGCTCATGAGAGACCTTAATCGGTATGCAAACCTAAGTAACAACACCTAACGGAATCGAAGATTCCGTCTTTCATGAGAAGAGCTTCTGGTTTGATTTAGCAGAAATTCGTAATTGATTCAGTAATGTTCACATTAATAGTGCATACAAAAACGAACAACAAATCTTCGTGAGGTTAGAATTATTACTTTAAAGATAAAAGAAAGGTATGGACTCGATGACGTGAGCGTATGTCATCGACTTGTAAGAAGTAGGCTTGAAATATGGCATGAACTATAGTAGATTCACATCTACCGCGCATCTGATGTCTAGGCCAGTCCCTTACGACGCTCCTGATTGGCTGTTGATAGGCCAATCACAGGGCTGGAAACTCTGTCTCTTGAGAGAGTTCACATAGGCAGGATGTATGTTCCACCTCTACTGAGGGATACTTTTGAAAGACGTATCCCTTAGGATAGGTGGAACATACATCCTACCCATTTGAACCCTCGATAGAAACTGAGAGTCTCCAGCCCTGTGATTTGCTTATCAACATCCAATCAGGAGCGTCGTAAGGGACTGGCCTAGACATTAAATGCACGGTTGATGTGAATCTACTATAGTTATCAGTTTATGATGGAGAACTGCGTTATTTTGTTGTAACACGAAGGCTTTGAGAATGATAATACTTTTCATTTAAATGTATTTTTCCGCTAGGTTGTTGTTGAAAACACCTTCCGTCTCTGGAGTTACTTGCTTTAGAAAATCACCCGCTCCCGAGAACCCAAATCATTATCATATCCACTTTCGTGAAAGAACACTTACTCATTTGAAGGAATTTCTCTGATGAGTACAGGTTATTCATTCGCAATGTTCAGTTTGGCACATCAAAGGGCAAGGTATAAGTCAAGTATATCTTAGTTTTACCAGACCACTGAGCTGATTAACAGTACCTACTCGTAGGGCTGGCCCGAAGGATTAGATATTTTTACGTGGCTGGGAACGAAATGAATGTCTATCACCAGAAATAAATAACTCTGATTCCGCGTTGGCCGAGTCGAGAATCGAACTTCGGACCATCGGATTAGTAGCCGAGTGCGAAAACCACTCGTTCAACGATGAACTAGGGGAAGGTATAAGTTTCTTTACATTTTCCCATGACACTGAAGCTGAAAAAAATTATGTGGGGGTCAAATGGATTCTTCTCGTATTGATAGGTTGTTAGAATAGGTACATGACGTTATTGGGGAAAAATCCACATGCAGTATAGGAGGGTACATTATGCAGAATGAAATAGGGGTAAAGCCTACAATAATGACCGTGAAATGAATCGGTAAGATAAATTCGTAAGGTTCATCAAACGTGCTACACAGCACTTACCTATTGCCTCTACATTACGTGAGTGCTGTGACTGGTAGCATCATTTTCCCGACAGCAACGTACATCTCTGTTTTTATATGATGTTAATTTTACACTCCATAAATATGGATGATGCTGATAATACTCAATCAAACGACGGATCTCTACTCGATCCCATTCCATAGCGTTTATAGTATAATAGAGAACTGGATGACAGCTGAAAGGGTACTATAGCTGGTTCACTTAAGGTAGATTCTTGGATGAGCCGTATGTTTGGCGGCCGCTGATTGGCTGGTACCGGTAGGTAGGCAGCTCCCAGCCAATCAGCGCCCGCTAAAGAAACGTCTCGTAGGCATAGGGCTCACCCAAGAATCTACCTTAAGTGAACCAGCTATAGTGATTTGTCGTCGGCGGATTGTCTGGGTCAGGCTTTAGCCATCAAGCTTGCCTTGATGAGTTAGTGGTGCGGCACTTGGTGCGAGAACTCCTAATGAGCAGTCCAGTGGGCATGGCTAACAAGAATTTGGAAGGAGTTAGTGATGAGTCTTAAGGTGCGTTCACACTGTCGAACAATGCCCGGCGGACAAACATTATTACCAATTAACAATTGTCTGCCGGTCTTTGCCTAGTGAGCAGAGTAAAAACAATGGTATACAACCTCATCTGGTACCACAGTTTGTTGCCAGATCTACTTCCACCGTTTCAACGCTTATAACATCATCCTGCTTCGCCTATGATATGGTAACAATGTTTGTCCGTCGAACATTGTTCGACCGTGTGAAAGCACCTTTACGTATGCTGCGCACTGTGAGGCCTAGTGTAAACTCACCTCTACAGCTATTCAGCTAGATCTGGTAAGACAGAACAGAAAGATTGATAGGCGTAAACTATTGTCAGTTTAGACAAAGACTGAGACATAAACATCTCATCAGTTTGTTATGAAATAGTACGGCGGACGCTGAAGAGATATGGTTAGGGTGATCGGTTGCTGAGTGACTGGTTTGGTGTAAAAGTTGGTCTGTGACACAAATGAGTGTTTTCTATGGCTCTTTAATATTTTGATGGATGGAGAGAAACATAATTTAGAGAAATGATGCTAGATGTAATTGCAAGGTTTTCGGATAAAAAGCAAAATATGTAATAAAAGGCCATACTTAGTGTCATTCATACTCATGTCTATATATGATGTAGATGATTGGCGGTAATGCAGAGAATCTAGAAAAACTTTTAACATGTTTTGAGAATAGACTGAACATAACGAGATTGATGGACAATAAGGAAAACGAAGGAATGAATTGAAATTCAGATGTTTAATGTGATGTGGGCGAAGAATGAAATCATTGTATTCCTCATGTTAATGTCGAAGCCAACACACAAAGATCGTCAAAGAAATAAGAACCTAATTGCATGAATATCTTTCTAAAATATATGAAAACTAGAAATATTTGTTCTACACACATAAATAAGTAAATAAATAAATAAATAAATAAATAGATAAATAAAAGATATAAAAGGTATTTTAGGTAGCCTCAGCTAAATGAAAAGAAAATGCTTAACTCTTAATAAGTGGCACTGGATGATGTACGAAGGCTGATTTATAAATGGAATCAAAGAGAAGGGTAATCAAAACGTAATGAATTGATAAAGTGCTGAATTGGTTAGAAGTTAGATCCTTTATTGGGAGTAAGTTGTGAAGCAACAGAATTTGCATATATAAATGGAGTCGATAGGCAGTTGACACGTCGTCTTCGTTGGTTAAACGTAACCGTTATGAACTCTTGACATAAAATCGGCTCGTGTTTCTTGATTTAGAATGTGCAGGTTGACAAATAAGTGAATATAGTGCACCGACCCCCCCCTCTCTCTCTCTCTCTCTCTCTCTCTCTCTCTCTCTCTCTCTCTCTCTCTCTCTCTCTCTCTCTCTCTCGTGATACTTCGCTGCACGCCCCTGTATCTATATTCAAAACTCAAAACTATGTATTTTTGCTGTTCCTCTAAACCTCCAACGGTACATCTAGTATGTCTGTAGTTTGTGTTATTTTTGTTATTCTGAAAAATGGCACCGATCCCTTCCTCCGGCCATTAAAATATCCGGACGGTATTTCATGAAGCCGGAAGCCAGATGGCAAGGTCGATTTGGAATTGCGTGCTCGGTTTTGTCAGAGCGAATACCTGCTGCATTTTCCGATGATTTTTAATGAAACGTCCAATACATTGTCTGTGGAACTCTGAGCTCCTTTCCATTATGGTTGGATCGTGAATGCTTTTTATTATCTCAAAATGTCTAATAATTGGTATTCAGTGCTCATGCGCGTTCCTTCCTACCGCTCAAATAAGACTATTTCGTACTCATCTAATGACGGAACAGGGCATTGCTTTTAACGTATTATCTTTCCTTCGTCTCCTGATGACGGAATTGGCGTGTTTCGAAATAGCAGCTGTCTCGGGGCCTTTGCCATGGATTCGTAATCTGATCCCAATTATCCCGCACAATAACGACTGATTGGTAGTTAACGAACTTCCATTAGAGGCCAAGGTTAGACTCTCCGATAAATGATGAATTAGCGCAATGCAGTCGATTACACAGGCCGTAATGTCCGGATGATCAATTACTGGAATCTTCCCGGATGATTGTGACCTGTCTATTACTCTCGATTCCTGGTTTCCCATGGGACTTTTTTTTTTTTCTTAAAAATTTAACAAATCACATAAAAAAAACACCCCGATGTACACCGTTTGACTGTTTCCAGTTACTATTGGGTTGTTTTAACAGGATCTGCTCTCTCTCTCTCTCTCTCTCTCTCTCTCTCTCTCTCTCTCTCTCTCTGTGTGTGTCGTGGATGGGAATCTTAATATCGGACAAATATCATTAGACAAAAAGGTTGAAGGATTAGTATCTGATTCGGTCACGTGAACTATGGTTAAGTATGTTGATGAATAACGTCAATGAACTGACACGAAATTAAGGAGGTACAGGAAAGTGGAAAAATTAAAATGTAGATTTCCAACCAGCTGGGTTGGCAAATTGATGCTCAGTTTAATGAAATATAAGAGGATAATTAGGTGGGTATACAATTTTATGCCCTCTGACAGGCAAGAAAAGGGAGTATAGGCGGTTAAATAGAATTGGACTGTGGAAAAAGAATCTCTAATTAACAAGAAAATTAATTACAGAGTAAGACCAATTCTGCGGGCTTTTCCATTAACTTTAAAGTACCAAATAGTCTCTTAATTAAGCGACAAACGACTTTTAGCAACGCTACAAGCCATTTCATTCCCATATTTGGTAATAGTCTATTACTGGTCAGGATTCCCAATTGTTCTTTTTTGTGGGTCAAAGAGAGAGGCGAACAGCACTGTGGTAGACTACTGGATTGACCGCAATTTTGTACTTTACTTGTTGTCACATGTATGTTTGGTTTGGGGCAAGTACGTGTAGCGAGGGGTTGCATTGCTCGGATACAGTTATCAACTGTTTCTATACCTCAATATTCTTCCCTTAAGGGTAAGTTATAATGGTGTTTATGACTCAACTATCAGTTTTCTGCATCTCTCTCTCTCTCTCTCTCTCTTCTCTCTCTCTCTCTCTCTCTCTCTGAATAATCTATTACTTTCCGTAGTTGAATAAATTATTTCTTAGTTTATTCATTAGTATCTTATTAAGCAGTACACATTTCTGTGTAAATGCACGTCACTTGAAAGGCCCAACCGCCATTAAGATGGATTTTTTTTTTTTTTTAATTCCTGGAAGAATGCTTTAATTACATTCAGAACTGCTCCGCCTATTTAAACCTATTCCTTGGTGATCAGTCCAAGAGATGAGCAATGTTTATCATTCCATGCTTGTCCTGTTATGATTAAATGAGAAAGATTAAGTGTTTTTTTTTCGAATAAGCGGAATGACATATTCTGACCATAACAAAAACAAAACACTCCGGTTCTGTTGAGAGCAAGTTGTCAACCAACCACCGTGACCTTTTTTCCCCTTTCCTAGCAGCTTCTTAGTTTGCTTTCCATCTGAAACCACCATTTTCAAAACCAATGTATCTGGTGTTACTTTTGTTAATGCGTGATTTCTTGAGGGATTTCACTTCAGGACAAAGTATCTTTGTCTTATATTCGCTTAATATTCTAAACTTCATGGAGTAGAGCGTCTAACTGATATTGTGCAAGTTTTTACCTTTGTCTTTAAATCATTTTGTACTTTAGGTCCCTCTCGATTCCTTGAGTGTATCTGTCACGGGACCATCACTGTAATATCTACAATGGAAATGACGGTGACCCTTCGAAGTCTTTTTTCACAACCGGTGATATTTCCAAGGTTGTGTCATATTTCCAAAGTGTTTCTCAGAAATCTTGACTTATTTTCCGTTTTTTCTCAGGCGTCGTATATTTCTTGGGGTGGGGTTGGGGGGGGGGGGGGGGGGGCAGTGGAAGGTGAATTAACGAAACTGGCTTTGACACATTCAGTGTCTACAACTAACAGAAAATAATGATAATACGGCAAAATGATATACTATAACACCAAAATCAAAATCGGCTGGACTTTTTTTTTTCGAATGCAGTAAATTTCAATCAAGCAATTTGGGAGTTATTTTAGTTATATAAAGTTTTTACCGACAGGGACTTAAAAGATCACCGCACAAACACACACACACACACACACACACACACACACACACACACACACACACACATATATATATAATAATATATATATATAGTATATATATATATATATATATAATATATATATAGTATAGGTACATAGTTATATACACAATATATATGTATACATATATATACGTATATAAGCATATAGGAAAAGTGTGGAAACGTTACTCCTTCACCAAGGAAGGAAAACGACCAACATTTGATCCCCGACAACGAAAAGGAAATCAAACCCTAACAGGCCTCCGGAGAAAAACTATTTTTGCCTCGTTGGTCCGTTTCACTTTGTAAATACGCGATGTTTGGAGGTCAGAGTCTGTATACTAGTAATTTCATCGTCTCTTTTCATCCAGACAATTTTCCTTGAATAATGTTCCGAAGAGCAACATTACTGTAAACAGTTTACCGATCAATGTCTAGATTAGCGAACCCATTATTTGTCAAGACAATATCATACCACTTTGATTTATAATTTTGACATGATCCAATGTCCGTAGACCTTGGTTTAGATATCAGTTGAATAACGAACAGATCGCAACATTTTGTCGTCAGGATTTCCATTTATTGCATTTGATTTTCTTGTTGCGATTACTGCTTTCAGCGTATCAAGTCTGCTGAGAGCATATTGGTCAAATCTTAGGCCTTAGGCCAGTCTAGCGTCGACAATAGAAAACGAACGCCAAGTTTTCTATGATTGGTGAAAATGAGGTGCGCCCTTCGCTGCAATGAAAATGATCTCCTGTGGACTGAAAGGTAGGGTTAGGTAATCGTGTTACCCTGCATGGACTAATGTCCTTAAGGCAAATTTCTTTTCATAGTTCTGAAAGCAGTGGTAGTGATTTGGGTTACCATAAAATTCAACATTCAGCCATTTTACGAAAGTTTCGTCCGAGGAATGAAATGACATCGTTGTCAATATTAACAATGGTAATAGGGAATTAATAAAGTAGTTAATCTAAGCAGTGTTCTTACCCACGTGTCAGCTAGGTATGCTCCTATGGTATGGAAAGACATCGCACTCAGCGTGGTTTTAAGACAGCATGGGAAAGCACACCAAATGGAACGTACACCTTCTCATCTGTAAACGTAGAGCGAGAAACATCACTTCCTCCCCAAAATCGCAAGGACGCATTTCTGAATTTGATATATTGAAGGAGGTAAAAAGTGCTGCAAGTTTAGTAGAGACTCTCAAATGATCAAGTCAGTATTCATCAAAATACAATAAAAATTTTACTGAAGAGGTCCGCCGTGCAAACGGTTGAACTCTCATTTTTAATCATTTTTAATCATTTTTGTATTTTGATAAATTCAGACTTACTCGTAAACGCAACTGGATTTTTACTTATATAAATCACAGTAAAATGATACACCATAGAAATGAATTAATATATAACGTTCCTAATGTCCGTTCATTGGGAGCCAACCTGAAAATATGGTTCTAATAATTTTGACGGAAGAATTTGAAATGCTTCTTACTCTGAACAGAGGCTCAACCGAAGTAACAACTTCACTGGCAACATTGTCAGATGAACACAACAGATTATGGCGAAAGTTTATAGAAATATGGCCAAAAATTACCACTTTGGAAAAGTTTTTGGCCAAAAATATGGCCAAAGATATAAAACGATTGAATTGTGTGAATGAAATTACCAACAATTAACTGTGCATAAATTATTCCTACATATTCGATTACATGTCATCAAAAATACTTTAAATGTAACTTAAAATACTTAACGGGAAACGCAGCTGTTAAGTTGACAGCACTTCCTCAAGATATTCAATATCTTGTTCTTTTTCTGCAGTCGAGCCGTAACAGGTTCTACTGTTGTTCATTTGTAGCATTTCGGGACCACATATAGTTCTGGCAACACATTGCATCACTTCTTACAACTGAATCCAGCAATTTAATTTGCATCCTGCTGAATTTGGTTTTGACAGGAGTTGCATAAGAAAAAATTCGTTCATCTATTACGTTACTTCCTGGCACGATAAGGCAAGTAAGAGCATTATTCGAAAGTTCTTTAAAATTGTTGTTTCAATACAAATTGCCAAAATTCTGAAGCACCCATCTTTTCGAAGTTTTCTTCTTCATTCCACGCAACCAGGCTTATTTTTCTGCATTGGTCTTCGACTAAATCAGCTTTGTCTTTTAGGTCGAAAAATGACAGATAAGAAAGTTTTCCCTCTTCTGTGTGGCTTTGAATTCCAGTGGGATTTAAGTGACAGACCTTTAGATATATCGACTGACTCAGGGAGCAGCTGTTTCACTTGATTCAGGGATTCTTGAAGGATGCCTTGACACCTAAATTTCACAGACTATTTTATGATTTTCTTGTTCCATATTAGAAGTGCTGAAGCTGATGAATACGTCCTAATTTCTTAATCAAAAATTATTTCGAGGTCTACATTTTCTACTGTTTTGCATGTTTTGTCTTCATTTTTGCTGTACAGCCTTTGGTAAAGACTATCTCTGTGGTGTGCGCGCAGTTCGTTGCTGGAACAAAACACTAAACCTTTCGAGCTCTTTAACAACGGGAGTACCAAATACAAAGTCAAAATAATTTATCCTGTCTTGTAACATCTCTCTTATCAACTCTGCCTTATACCTTGTATCCTGACCTTCAGACCTAAGAATGCTGAGTGAATTTTGTTAGTTTGATTGCATATAAATCCCACAACAATGCACAAATGCTTTTGTATTGCAATATCTGTAGATTCATCTACTGGTAGTACATAACTTTTACCCTCTAAATCATGCTTCAGTTGCTCTTTCAATGAAGCAGTAATTACATTTGTTATAATTGCAATACACTTAGTTCTGTACAGTTTAATGCTGCCAAGAACACTCTATTTGAAATGTTTCTTAACTACCTCACCTATATGATCTATTTGATCTATATTGAAAGACCAAAGATTATCATGTAACTACATTGTGATAGCCCGGGTAACAGTTACTGAAGACAGTTATCCTCTTTGAGCTCATTCAGATTGGAAAATCATTTGGAAAATAGTGAACGTTTTCCCAGGAGACAACATACAGAGAATTTATTATTTAATTACGTTAATGGCGCATTATCCTACAAAACCAGAGATTACAGATTTCACGTTAGTAGATGTGATGAAATCGAGCGAATATTGCACATATTTTTTCCCTGAGATTTTTTTTCCAATTAGCTTTTGCTTTATTTTCCGAGAATTCTATGTGATTAATGTAGCAACATAACCAGAGATAGGTTTGCAAACATATTAAGTGCAGTCGCATTATATCAGACGCTAATCAAAAAGCATTTTCAAAGATATGTCAAAGGATTAAAAAAAAAATTTATAATAGTGTACTATTACAGATAAAAATTTATCTATCAATGTGTAACATAATTTCTTTGTATAAATAACATGATGTTTGGAAAGCATTAATTATCTCTTATTTTAGATAACAGAATTTGTCAAGAGTAAATAACGAAAAATCATTGGCATGTGATGGTAACTCTTAAGATAAGTATAAAATGACAAGAGTTGGTTTTACCTAAACTAGAAGACCTTTCGTGAATGATTGAGAAGCATTGTGGTTATATCCTCTTACTTACAGAGTCTTATTGACTGTTATTAAAAGTTCCACCGCCTCTTTCAGTCATTTTGACCCCCTTTATTTTTCAAGGGTTTGTTATCTTCTTTCCCACCGTTATCCCTACCTTAAAGGGTCGGTTGCCTGATGCGCCTTCTCCACTGCCTTCAATCAAAGGCAACATCCTCCACCAAATCCCTCCTCTCAATATCTTTCTTTATTTTTCAAGGGTTTGTGAACTATGTAAACTTGTAGTTATCTCATGTAAATCCTGAACTTGCAATCAAATCGATGTGCGTAATTTATGTAGTCGGAAGTACCTTTTCCTCAGTTACTTTGCAATGCCTGTATCTAAAGTTTATACATTCGCCAGATCACGTTATTTTAAGGCCTTTCAATTTTTCAACATACGTGCTATTATGGCCACATTCAGTTAGTTTATAGTCATTATCAGGACATCAGGCTCTTAGCGTCAGATACATTCGGTTTATGGCGATTCAGTGGTCATAACTTGATAAGTATGGCCACAAAACTTTGTATCTTAACTGTACGTACTTATTCACCTCTTTATTTTTTGAAATTTCATATAATTGTTTTCATTCCTCTTAAGCCGAGCCACATAATGGATCTTACTTAAAACAAATGCCGTTGAAACGCTTGCCAAACATGAAATTGATAAGGAAATGGGAATAAACTGTAAGAAATATTAGCAGTCGAAGTAATCGATGGACCTGAGAAAGGAAGAAGTGGAGGTGAAATAGAATTATGAAGGAGAAAGAGAGAGAGAGAGAATAATTTTGGCAACTTAAAATATTGGAGAACATTCGATAGGTATTGACAAGTTTTGGTGAAAACCACATGAAATATATAATTATTTCCAGATGATTTTCTTCTTCAGACATTCTTACCTAATACTTACTGATGCACCGAATGTATCGCAGTAAATATATTTTAATTTTTTGCACGCTGTCCTAACCGTTTATCGAAAATACATGTATTAATTTAAAGAAAATGTTAACAACAATGAAGTAGCTAATTAGTTGACGTATTTAATGCTGTAAAATGAGCGTCAGTGACATTATAGTCATTTACACCGGAAACAGATTTTTATAATGTAAACAATATACATTTCATAAGGATTTTCCTCATTCCTAAGAAATGTTAAGGTTAATTAAAATGTCATCTAGAAAGTACTTCTTCATATTAGTGTCTTGCAACAGATGACATCGTGTAATCCTTTAACGCGGCAAATACTCTTAAGAATGACGTCAAGGTTGTTGAAGGCGCGTTTGGTTGATTAGCAGATTAAGTTCTTTTGTATCATCACCATCATGGAGATTGTAAACGTTCTACAACGCTGTTTTCTGCAAGTTCTCTTGAATTCTCGGTTCTATTATGTATTTTCTGTATTGTCAGTTCATCTGACATAACCGTTATGGCCCCCACAGAACCTTCTCTCTGGGTCCTTTCTAATTCCTTCCATTTTGTTGTGGACATGTCGACGCTGACGTAGCCGGTAATCTCTTGTTCATGAGGGTGCATCCGCATCCGCACCAGGAATCATTCCGCAACCGCACCAGGAAACATTTGTCGCATAGGTATCACAAAAAAGGTTGAAAACAAATCAACGGTCCCCAGTAACGATAGAGGGTTTAACAATGCTGCATAATCTTATGAAGCACTGGTTAGGGCTCTCAGTAAGTCACTGATTTGTATTATACCTGTTTTTTATTTGTGTGCCATCAGCTGCTGATGTTTGTTTATGACGTTCTATTACAGCATGGACACACACTTACAACTGCTTGTTCATGATTAAATCTGGAGCAACTGGAGTGAGAATGTATGTATGTATGTATATATATATATATATATATATATATATATATATATATATATATATATATATATATATATATATATAATATATATATACTAGCTGACCAACCTAGGGCTGCCTAGGAAAATTCTGAAGAAATTATAAAAATTTTCCTGCACCTCCTCGTACTAACTGGCCCTTTCATCCAGGAATTACAGTGCTGATTGTCCCTTCTATCCAAATGTTACTGTGGTGACTCCCATTTATCCAGATATTGCTGTGGTGACTGACACATTTATCCAGATGTTACTGTGATGACTGTCCCTTTTAATCGAATATTACTCTACTGACTTTCCCATTTATCCAAGTATCAAGCTTTCCTGTGCCTCCTAGTACTAGCAGGCTTTTTTATCCAGGTATTACTGTGGTGACTGTCCCATTTACCCATGTATCACTATGCTAATTGGTTCATTTATCCAGGGCATTTCTGTTCTGAATGTCTCTTTTACCCAGTTATTACTGCAGTGACTGTCACTTTTAGCAATTATAACTGTAGTGACTGTCCATTTTATCAAGGTATTACTGTGGTGTCTGGCCATTTTATCCAAATATTATTGTGGTCTGTCCCATTTATCCAGATATTACTGTGGTGGTTGTCCCATTTATCCATGTTATTACTGTGCTGACTGCTCCTTTTATCCATGTGGTATTATTGTGGTGACTGTGCCATTTTTCCAGGTATTACTGTGAATGTCCCTTATATAATATATATAAATATAGAGATATATATATATATATATATATATATATATATATATATATATATCCAAGTGTTACTGTGCTGACAATCCCTTTTATCCCGTTAGTACTGTGGTGATTGTCCATTGTATCCAGGTATTACTGTGGTGACTGTCCCCCAAATATTAGTGCGGTGACTGTCCTTTTTATCCAGGGATTACTTTTTTGTCTGACTTTCATCAAGATGTTACTGTACTGACTGTCCCTTTTCTCTAGGTATTACTGTGATGACTGTCCATTTTATCCAGATATTTCTGCGCTGACTGTCCCTTTTTATACAGAATTACTGTGGTGACTGTCTATTTTATCCAGATATTACTCTGGTGACTGCCCCAATTATCTCCCACTAAACCTAAACAAACCTCATCCCACTTAACTGAAACACCCCCACTAAACGTAAGCACATTCCCCATAAACCTAAACAAGTCCCCTGCTAAACCTAAACACACACCCCCACTAAACTTAAACAAACCCCCACTGAACATAAACACAAACCTTAATACAGAATTATCAATCCCAGGAAAGAAAAGCATTAACATTAGTACATATATTTATATTGTAGCAGGTGCCTGAAATAAGGCATGATAAATCCTTAGAGTTTATTGGCCACATAAGTTACAAAGGCAAGGGGAATGGGGGGAAGGGGAAGGAGGTAATTGTTTGAAACCTACCCTATTATGTAAGTTGGGTCAAATGATGGCTACTGCCAAATTTTGTCCAGATCGGTTAAGCGGTTATCATATAAGTTGCATAGAGAAAAGGGTATGGGCTTGGAACATACCTTATTATCTAATTTGGGTCAAGTGATGGCCGTTATGGACATGGGCCAAATTCTGTCTAGATCTGTCAAGCGGTTCGGATTTCTATAGCGCACAAACATACGGACGCACATACAAAATTAACTTTATATATATATATATATATATATATATATATATATATATATATATATATATATATATATAAATGCGCGTGTGTGCATATATGCAGACACATAAGGAGAGAGAGAGAGAGAGAGAGAGAGAGAGAGAGAGAGAGGAGAAGAGAGATTGAAAAGATGAAAATGAAAAGGTTCGTGTCATCCTATTTTTATTTGCAAGTGCTAAAGTTTAAGCTTCACGCCCTGGGCGATCCTCTTACTATATTTTCATATAGACAGCATAATCCAAAAATCCTCTCTCTCTCTCTCTCTCTCTCTCATCCCCCCCCCCCCTCTCGGTCTCTCTCTCTCTCTCTCAATGTACATCAGTGTGATTTCCTGGAAGTGCTCGACAACTCTGACAAGGTAAGAAGTCTGCCGGTAGAGCGGCACACAGTCCCTATAAAAAAAAGAAAATAAAAGTTGAGGGAAAGGGATAATGGCAGATCGCTTGATGTCAGGGCAAAACTGATTGACGAGTAATGTCCTATAAAATTCTGTCACTGATAAATAGCCGATAAAGTCTGAAACTAAAGGCCAATTAAAAGTTTTCGCTCTCCTGGCAAGGTATACGGTTCGTTATGCGCTGAAAAAGAATTAACGAACTTTGCAGCTCCGGAAGAAATGGAACAGCTTTCGTCGTGTTTTTTCGCTACTCTTTTCTTGTGGGAGTCAATTTGAATGCAATCAGTCTCAAATGTTGTGTGGTTACCGAACTGTAATTCCCCTGATGTTTCGAAAAATGCAATATGATTTTTTTTAAAACGCTTGATTTTTCCATTTTTGAACGTTATTTTGTCGATCTCGATTTGTTTTCCAACGATAAGAGGCTTTGAAGATTAGTGGGAGGAGGGGACGGAATAAGTGAAAGAAGTCTCTGGTTTCACATTTCATTCAATTTCCTTGTGATTGCCTGAATTCCACTGCGAATTGCAACACGGATGCTGAATATTTGTGACAGTAGAACACATGATGTGTAATGGGGTGAATGTCATTATTTTTATCATTTTTTTTATATTTAAGTTTGACCATTGGTTTTTTCCCCTGTTGGACGCGTCCCCCACAACACTTTTTCTATTCTGCGAAATGGCATCGTCTGAAGGAAATCTCTTGAGTTTGCTAAAGAAGACTTATGAAAGTAAATTCTTTGCATTTATACGCAAGATTCCGCTACTTTTTTTTTTTTAACGAGTCCGTGCTCTTTCATTTGAATGACTCCCTTTTGTGGGAGGGTGTTGAGCACCAGCCAGCTGTAGTTTGAAGAGTTTTCCATTTTCTGATATATTTTTTTTTATTATATAAATCTTTTCAAATAAAATATATCAATGTGAATATCTTTATAGGGCAGATGCTTTGAATCTCTGGTCTCATTATGTAGGGCGGTGAAAGTGTTGTCCGGAAATTGATTCAGATTTTTACATAGATTTATAGTTTTATGTCAAAGTCTTTCCAACGTAAGGTAGAAATTTCAAGGCAGATTTGGAATTCGTTTCGCTGGAGTAAATGGAGATGAGAGCCGTATTAATGCCAGCGTAGAATGTGTAGATCTTATCGTACATCAAGTACGTTATGTACATTATTTGTTCAGGTTTAATGTATCCTGAATGTTGATAATTTTGGGTGGGAGGGGGACCGGGATTGCTAAGCTAAAAACGACTTTCCTAGCATCATTAATTTCCAGATACCGATCAGACTGAGGTTCATATTACTAAGCGCAAACGCGGTCACCGTAGTTACCAGATAACACAACAACAAAAAGCAGTTCTCTGCGCGGAAGTTTTGAAACGATCTTCCAGGATGTAATCTTTTGTAATCTGATGCCTTATTTTCATGTTCTTATTAGTGGTGCGCATAGGGAAGACAGACAGATTATCACTAAAGTTGGCATCATGTGCAGACATAAGAATATAATCGGCAAACTGACGAGTCGTAAAGTATCACGTATAAACGAAATAAAGATAAACATAACCTATTTTCCTTTCGCCATCTTTGCTTGTAAACTGCACTGTGAAATGGAGAACTGCATTAGCACATAAAAGACATAAAGTTTGAATTGTTTTTGGAATAAGACAATGAAGTGGGTCAGGGTTTCTGCACTTGCTAAGCCAGTACAGATATCAAAGTCGTCCTCTGTCCACTCGATGATGTCTTAGCGAATTTGGCCCATGACATTACTTCTTACATTCATAAAACCTTAGGAATCATGTAAATGTAACTGAACATTTGCATCTTACTCATGATCGTTGACATCAAATGCTTAGTTTTATGTTTTGTAGAAGTCTGAAAGCTTTCGAAATAAGGATTATTTATTACACCTAGTGCCAAAAGTTCCGACAAAGTAACTAATTATGTACATAAAGCCTTGTCGAGCTGACTAAGCAAATCAGACTCACAGACGCTTGTATACCAAATTCCCTGCTGTATATATTTGTTCATTTGTTCCTTCTGTTTGCAGAGTTTGTTGATATAAAAGATCATTGAACGTGAAAAATGGTATATTTTTAGTATCCATTAATGTCTAATAGTCCATTCAGTATTTTGTATCAAAAAGTTTCGATTTTACTGGTATATCTTTTGATGTAATGCCATTGACTGGAGGACGACTGTTGTACATAAAGTACCAGTGCCTTTCATTGTTCTCTGGAGCCTCATTATTGTTTTGACACTGCAACTTTATTAGAGCATACTGTATCTGTCTGTCGCCCTGTGTATGTATCTGTCGAAAACAGGTTAGCATTTAATTCGATTAAAGTTGAGGTTACCATGTCAGTGAGGACTGGTTTTCAGGATCAAGATTGAGTTTTTCTTCGTTAAAATTTAAAGTTGAAAAGCCTTGAGTCATAGAAATAAAAAGGGCAGCATGGTAGATTTCATGGTTTGATTCGGTGAGCTCTGTGTCTGTGTACATACAACATGGTTAATGGCTAACTGGTAAATAGGAATTTGCTCTTCCCGTACATTTGATTATTCCATGAAATCGAAGTTCCTCGTCGTAAATATTCCGTGCAAAAGTAAATGCTCAATTACTGTTAATGCATTATTATTTTTTTTTCTATCACAGTCCTCCAGTTCGACTGGGTGGTATTTATTTATAGTGTAGGGTTCCGGGTTGCATCCTGCCTCCTTAGGAGTCCATCACTTTTATTATGTTCGCCGTTTCAAGGATCACACTCTTCTGCATGAGTCCTGGAGCTACTTCAGCCTCTAGTTTTTCTAGATTCCTTTTCAGGGATCTTGGGATCGTGCCTAGTGCTCCTATGATTATGGGTACGATTTCCACTGGCATATCCCATATTCTTCTTATTTCTATTTTCAGATCTTGATACTTATCCATTTTTTCCCTCTCTTTCTCTTCAACTCTGGTGTCCCATGGTATTGCGACATCAATGAGTGATACTTTCTTCTTAACTTTGTCAATCAACGTCACGTCTGGTCTGTTTTGCACGTATCACCCTATCCGTTCTGATACCATAGTCCCAGAGGATCTTTGCCTGATCGTTTTCTATCACTCCTTCAGGTTGGTGCTCGTACCACTTATTACTGCAAGGTAGCTGATGTTTCTTGCACAGGCTCCAGTGGAGGGCTTTTGCCACTGAATCATGCCTCTTTTTGTACTGGTTCTGTGCAAGTGCCGGGCATTCACTTGCTATGTGGTTTATGGTTTCATTTTTCGTATTGCACTTCCTACATATGGGAGAGATGTTATTTCCGTCTATCGTACTTTGAACATATCTGGTTCTTAGGGCCTGATCTTGTGCCGCTGTTATCATTCCTTCAGTTCCTTCTTTAGCTCTCCCCTCTGTAGCCATTGCCAATTGTCATCGAATGGCTAGTTCTTTAGTCTGTCTCATGTATTGACCGTGCATTGGTTTGTTGTGCCAGTCCTCTGTTCTTTCTGTCTTTCTCCTGTCTCTGTATATTTCTGGGTCTTCGTCTACTTTTATTAGTCCTTCTTCCATGCACTCTTGTAGCCACTCGTCTTCACTGGTTTTCAGATATTGCCCAGTGCTCTGTTTTCGATGTTGACGCAGTCCTCTATCCTTTAGTAGTCCTCTCCCTCCTTCCTTTCGTGTTATGTATAGTCTGTCCGTATTTGCTCTTGGGTGTAGTGCTTTGTGTATTGTCATATGTTTCCTGGTTTTTCTGATCTATGCTGCGGAGTTCTGCCTTCGTCCATTCCACTATTCCTGAGCTGTATCTGATTACTGGCACTGCCCATGTGTTTATGGCTTTTATCATATTTCCGGCGTTGAGTTTTGACTTGAGTATCGCCTTGAGTCTCTGCATATATTCTTCCTGATCGTGTCCTTCATCTCTTGGTGTTTTTATATCTCCTCCTTCCATTATTCCCAGGTATTTGTATCCTGTCTCATCTGTGTGTTTGATGTTGCTCCCATCTGGTAGCTTTATCCCTTCAGTTCTCGTTACTTTGCCTTTTTGTATGTTGACTAAGGCGCATTTTTCTATTCCAAACTCCATCCTGATGTCCCCAGATACAATCCTTACAGTATGGATTAGGGTATCTATTTCCTTGATGCTCTTACCATACAGCTTGATGTCGTCCATGAACATCAGATGGTTGATTTTGTTGCCTCTTTTCTTGAGTTGGTACCCGGCATCCATCTTCTGTAGTACTTTTGTCATGGGAATCATGGCTACTACGAAGAGTAGTGGGGACAGTGAGTCGCCCTAGAAGATCCCTCTCCTGATATTAACCTCTGCTAGTCTTATTCCAGAGCTTGTAAGTATTGTATTCCAGTTGCGCATTGTATTTTTGAGGAAGCTGATGGTATTTTCCTCTGCCCATTATTATTTATTATTATTATTATTATTATTATTATTATTATTATTATTATTATTATTATTATTATTATATGTAATACTAATCTGTGTACAGTTTAAAAGTTGGAAGTTGATGAATTACAGATTTTCATTCACTGAAATTTTGCAATTATTGAGAAGAATGTTGTTTGCTGTATTGTCCTTCTAAGCTACCATTTCGAGTGTGTCCTGGATACGTATCTAGTTAGTGTGAGGTACGTCATTGTTTTGCGGTCAAGTCCTTTTTTGTTGTTTCTTATTTTCTTTCATGCTGTTTAACCTCATTTACATAATCTTAAACCTTTCTGTCGTGAAATTATTGTGTGTGTATATATATATATATATATATATATATATATATATATATATATATATATATATAATATATATATATATATACATATATATATTATATATGTATTGGTATTGTATGTATGTATGATATAGTATAACTGAATCACGAAAGTTTGGAACGTGATAAATCCATAAATAAAGGTATAAGCCACGAAGGAAAGATAAA